>NC_056741.1:1419688909-1419781409 GCF_019279795.1 Protopterus annectens
ATCAAGCCATAATACTAGGTATTTGAAGGTGGAGGTTGTCTCTGTAGAATGACTGTGTAAGCCAACGTTAGTGAAAGAGTCAGGTGCGTGGTGAGTTTTCTGTGCAGTTCCACAAAGCATAGTTTTGCTCTTGAGGGGGTTGAGAAATAGTCTATGGTTTATGAGCCATTGGTGGAGGTCATGCAGGTCTGACTGGAGTTGGCATTGAATGGTGGTGTGTGAGCAACCACGTCATCACCATAGAAGATAAGTGGGATATGGGGAGGCCAGAAAGAAGTTTATTAATGAATATGAAGAAGAGGATAAGGGCAAGAACAGATCATTGTGGTCCACCTTTGGTCAGAGGCACAGATTCTGATTGGGAGGATCCTAGTTTAATTCTGAAGTGTCTGTCAGTGAGAGTTTCTAAAGCATGGAGTGGTGTCAGGTCTATAACTAGGGCATCTTTGAGGAGGCAACTATCAGAGTTTTGCTGGATGTCATCAGAGGTTTGATGTAGCAGTAACAGTCCTATCACCAAATTGAAGTAGTCATAGTACTTCATCCAGGCCAGAATCCACATTTTTGTAAGAGAACAGGTGGTACTGTTGGATATAGAGGGAGAATTGGGTGTAGACTATCTTCTGTACAAGTTTGGCCAGAATCAGGAGGATGATTATTTGATGGAAGTGAGAGACATTTTTTTGGGTTGGTTTGCTTTGGGAGGGGTTTAATTAGAGCAGTTTTCCAAATCAGTGGCATGATATTATGTGAGACAAAGATCACATATATGAGTGAGAGGGAGACATAGATGCAGTCTGCAGTGATATATGAAACAGGGGTTTATGTTCTCAGATCTGGGGGTGGGGGTCAGTGGAAATAAGGAATTACTCAATATCTAAACAGAATGTCACCAAATAGCTTTAGCCTGTGTGTAATCATCTAGGAAGAAACAGATACCTGCATATCCTCTGCCACCCCAAATTCCCATTCAGCTTGGAATGATCTTCCATTTAAATTCATCTGTCCTCAAAATAGTCTGAGGATCCTTGCTTCAGTGCCATTGTTAGTCAGACATTTAAGAAGTATAATTATTCCACTTACAATTGTCTTATGAGACTTACATATTTAAGAGAAAAGCAATTGTACTTAAGTTTTGCTTTTCATGCAAGAAGAAAACTCTAGAGAGGATAAATCACATCTTCTACATTCAGTTATCAAGACATTATGAGCAATGTAGAAATGGATGTTCTTAGTCACTCTGAAATATGGTAAAATGGGGTTCCTGTGTAGCTTGCAGTAAAGAAGAATTAAAGAACACACAGGAGCAGCCCATTAACATAAAGAAAATCAAAGAAAATATGCTAGGCAGGATTCATGAAGCCTCCGTGTAAGAGTTATAACTCTTACACGGAGGCTGCAGTTAAACGGAGTGATGTCAGCATGCTCTGCATATTCATGAGAGCATGCTGAATCAGACTTAAGTCTAACATGGTCCGTGTAAGACAGTAGGGGGCGTGTCCGTAGGCTGAGCCCTGCAAGCGGACACGCCCCCAGAAGAGTAAACGTGCCCAAAGTAAACACCCACGACAGAGTCCACAGAAATGTGAATAAACACAACACAACACATGCCCCCACAGACTATGAACAGAAAATATATAAATGAACATGTGATATATTTTTTTTTAAATTGTAAAGATGTTTAACCGTGAGTGCACTCGTTTGCACGGGCGTGCCCATAGCGCAGCTACAGTTAGCAGTCAGTGGGAAAGCATATAAGAACTAAATATGCAAAGTAAGCCAAGAAGCAATAGAGTAGCAGTAGAGACATCAGCTGAAGAGCAGGCATTCATGGTTCGAGCCCCCACAACACCAACTTTTATTTTTAGAAAAATAAGCATGAAACAAGTCCCTGACAAACATGTACACATATAAAATCACATTTTATGTAAAATGTAATGAACTAGTCCATTTATTTTGAAGAAATGTGAGGTAACAAAACAATAAAAAAATGCCAGATGTGCCTATAGCTGAGCTACAGTTTAACAAGGTGAGTGCATCTGCCCGTAGGTGAGCAGTGGTTTCACACGCTGAAACTGTGTGCCCCTAGCAGAGCTTAGTGTACTATGCGTGCTGACAGCCAAATGAGGCATAAGCCAGTGCACCCCATTTGCGCGGAGCTGTGCACCACGCTAACAAGCTAACCAACGGGCAATGTTGAGCAAGCTGTAACAAAACTGCCTTTACACAGACACACCACCTAGCCTGTCTAGACAGTCATAAAATATAAAAAGTAGTGGCCAGGTTCGAACCTAGGATACCATGCACCATAGTCAAGGTACTGAACCACTAAGCTATGATAGCTGAACTCAGGAATGCAGTAATAGCAAATATATAGGAATGAATAGAAAGTGGAGTATGACAAAGCAGGTTTTGTGAAGTGGATACAATTCCAAAATGGCCAATCACAGATAATTGCGGGAAAAACGGCATATATAAGCCCCATAGGCAGGAATACACAGCATAAACGATTGTAGAACTGACTTGCAGCCAGAATGTCAGGTGTAGGTGATGGTAGTTGCTTTCGAGCACAGAGGTGGGGCGTTGAGGAGTCCAGATACATGGTCTGGCTCCTAGTCCACAATCATGCGGCCCAACTCATGCAGGGCCAGGTCCTGTGGGGAGCATATAGGGCTGAGGCGTGGGACCGGTTGGCTCATGATCTTACCAGTGCCACAGGGATTTCAAGGACTGGTGAGCAGGTCCGTCACCACCATGCGGACCTGAAGAGACGCAAGCAGGACCAATTGAACCTTTGGATCGAGGAGGCCCAGCAAATGCCCAACGCCCCACTACTGAGTAAGTTACATTTAATTATGTATGTAAGAAATTAAATTAGCTGATATTATGGAGATGTGTATTCCAATATTACTTCATTTATATTACAGCTGCAGGTGTCCGTTCTGCGAACCGCAGAGCCTATGGCGATAGGCTGGTGCGGTTGCGCCACCAGGCGGGTCAGTAATCCACTCCCAGTAACTGTAAAGAAATATAAAAGTATGACAGTTAGCAAAAGAGTGCAGTGTAGTCACTAAGTAATAAAATGTGCAAGTAACAGTGTAAAAGTGTTTGCAAGTATTGCTTGATTACAAAAGTGTGTTGCAGTCTGAAATCCAAACAGAAAAATTAAAATGTCTGAAATAAAGTCTGAAATAAAGATGCCCCACTTATAATATCATAGTGCACAACCTGCAGCAGGCTGAAAAGTACAGCTGCAGAAGATGAGCAACTCACATGTGTGAAATATATCCCTGTTGAAATACTGAAACATGACAGAAGTGAGACTGCTGGAAAGGATTGTAATAACTACAGGTAAAACATGTCAATTAAGCCTAGAAGTAAGTACCATCCTGAATAGTAAAATGAAAACAAGTGAGAGGGTGTGAGAAAGAGTTATGAATCCACCAATAAAGTAGTAATAACCCCTGTATAAAGTATAAAGTATACTGCAGTCAGTACATAATGAAATGAATGTGACAAGTAGAACCAAACTGTGAAATGTGTCCAAAGTGTTGCTGCAGCTGGAAAGTGTATCCCAAAATCTGGATATGTTGCTCTCAGTCTGCAATATGCAGATAGTATGATTGTCTGAAATATCAAACATCCACAGTTGTCTATAGCTATATAAAGCAAATGTAACAGGATGATGTAGCTGAACAAAGCCAGATATGAACGTGTATGAATAACAATAAAATGTATATTGATGTAGCAGTAACAGTCCTATCACCAAATTGAAGTAGTTATCATATAGGAAACTATAGTTAGAACAGTAGTGTGTATATATTTGTAGCTATTAGAAATGTACAGCATATGTATTGGTATTCAAAGGTGTTAATAATATTTTCTTCACCCCACCCTATAACCACATATAATCCATTCCACGTGAAAATGGTATGTGCAATCACAATTAACACCCATGGACACTTGTCCTGATGGGTCATAAATATTTGCATGTCCGTTGATGCATCTGCCCTGTTCATACATCCAAATCTGATGGCCTGTTGCCATCAATCAACCCTGCATGTTGTTGGACTGTGTATTGCTGTTCAAATTATGCATGTGTTATGCTTGCTGTTCACTGGTGTGAATATCTGGGTGTTTGGTTAATGGGAATACTAATGCATGCTGTTACAAATAATTGCGAATGGTATTGTATGTTACTAACCCAAACTGTCATGACATAATACAAAACATAGAATGACAGGGAAGGCGGGTTCCAGCGGACCCACCTCTCCCACCTCAGCTGGCGAGTGCACCTGGCACTAGTGCCCAGTCTGGACCCTCCTCCGGTGGCCCTGTGCCACCTGTGGGTGGAAGTGCTGCAGGGGATGGGGCCCGTCCCCCCTCTGCAAGTGTGGCCGGAGGAGAACCACCACTCACCATCCATAGCATCTGGACTGTGGTGCGTAGGGAGATCCGGGACTCTGTTCTTCAGCCCCTATGCCAGCTTGAGGCACAGGTGGCACAACTTACGGGCATGCCTGTTGCCCGGCCTACACAGCCCCCAGCACAGCCCCGTCCTGGGCAGTGAAGGAACAGTGGCAACTGCCCATGGGTGGGGATATCAGTTCCACTGTTGCCATCTGTGGGCTCATGGGCTCTGGATATCCAAACCTCTGTCCCCGCCAATTGTGTAACCCCCCCCCACATGTGTCATACACCGCCCCTGCATGCGTCTTGTTTGTCTTGTCTGTTGACCTACCCAACCTACCTCCCCAGCTATACCGACTTCCTTCACCTGACATACCACTCTCACCTGAAAAAAAAAAAGGGCACTCTGTACCCACAAAAAAATTATGCCCCATACATAGCTGCCCATTCCGCACATATGTCTACCAGACATGGAAACTATCAATTACAATTGGCTGTACAACAAGCATTATTGTTGTCCTTACACCTCTCTCAGGGGTGGAAGGTATCAAATGTTACACCAAATTACAAACATATGCACAGCTGTTGCTGATGAAGAAATGGGCAGCTATGGGCCTTACCTACATCCCTCCTGCAAAACCCAAGCTTGTTTCCCTACTGTCTTACCCTCTTTGTGACCCCTTTTTCACCACTTTCCTGTCTCCCCATTTTCATTTCTTTCAAAGAAAATAGCGTGGGTGTGCACAAGAGTAAGCACGTTTAAGCGGTTGTAAGCGGGTGTGCGCGGAGCTAAATGCCAGTGCGCATGTGTGAGCTCCGCGCAAACCAGCGCTAACCCATTTACAACTGCTTAAAAGTGCCTTAGTCATTCTGATTGACAGGTCCTGTAGTCAGTTCAAAAGCAAAATAAAATCCCACTTTCAGTCCCAAACCCAGGACCTTGGAAACAGTAGTCTGCATGATTTACCACTAAGCCATGACTGTTATACAAGAACATTGTGCTAAAATAAATATATCATGTAATAGTAGGAATGAATGTAAAGGGAATATAGGATGTGTAGTACACAAAGCATGTCATTTAGAATTACTGTCAAAACTAGTGGATTTCCATAATAGTAGTGTGTGAACAGAAACAGCCATGCTAGTTGGTAGCTAGTAGATAATAATGTCACTGTAGCACCTTGCAAGCCACACACATACTCACAGCAGGATAATCACTGCCCATACCCCACAACCTCTTACAGGAACACATCCGGACCAAGTAATAAAATATGTGGAGCAAAGGCCCAAAACCAGGGACACATTACAAATAATGTTACAACAAATGCAGACAGTTCAGAGAGTAACAGGGTCTGCATTTTGTGGGATGTTTGGAAGGGTATGAAGTCTGAAACTTGAATGTTTGTCACTATATTCTGACTTGAGCCCAGAGTGATTTGCCAGAAAAAGCTGTACATGAGATATTGACCAAAATATGAGGCGGAAATGTGGACAACATGCAAATATTTGTACACATGAGAGGTCTGACACCACCATATTTGAATAGTTAAGAGCCTAGACATAGCAACAGTGAATGACTTACAGGGATGCCCCACAGACTCCATGTGAAATGTACAAACAGTAGGCAGAAAGGTGTAACAACACATGCAATGGTAACTATGGAGTCCTGAAAGTATTCACCACTTGCATGGCAGAATAAGTGTAGTAATACATATGCTCATGCTAACCCACAGTCACAACTGCAGCATACCAGACAATTTAATGGGTGTACCCCACTGATATGTACCATTCCATGAGGCAGATAACAGATGAACCTGAGAGTCTCTGGGGCCTGCTCAGCAGCATACTCAAATACCCTAATAGATGTCAAGGCCCACACCATGGCAGACCACACTGCATGCTGTAACACCCTGGCAGATATAGCAAGCATTTCAAGGTGTGAATGTACATGGAAAATAGGAAAGCTACAGTAGCACACCACAGTCAGGACACCTAGCAGGCATACAAATAGTGACTGTAAAGGGCAAATATTGAAGCCTTAGCAACAAAGTGCAAGCAAAAGTGAAAGGAAAGCACACACACACACACATTAACAGTAGTAGTAGTTGTAAGTGTCAGTGTACATACACAGTTAGTACAGGAAACTGGAGAAATGAATGGAGGAATGTTAATCTACAACACAGCTGGAAATATGAGAGAGATACCAACCTTTACACTCACAGAACATTGTCCACAGCATACCAGCATGGTCCCTGCCCTTAAAATCTGAAAGGGCTACACCTATCTCACATACCTTTTTATAGCACTGTTCTGAAATTACAGTGAGAACTGCAATCAGTACACAACTGGCTGCATGCAATTAGCAAATGCTGGCTAACAATTGGTGCAGAGGTCATCACATGGACATATGCAGATACCTACAAAAGTATGCTGTAGTCCCAGTCTACACATGCAATACTTTCATTGCACCCTGAGGAGGACGTGAGAGACAGACAGACAGAGAGAGAGAGAGAGAGAGAGAGAGACAGAGACAGAGACAGAGAAAATTGAAATTAAGCAGACACAAACAAAACTGTTCAGCAACAGCCACCTGAAAGCTGACAACTGGCAAGTGGAGCAGCAGGACAGAAAACCAGACGGCAACACAAGCAGCTGTGACAAACACAGGTAATGTAAAGTAATACTATAAAGGTCTACATACTGTGACCCCTCCATATGTGTCATTGGTCTGTATCCATATGTATATGAAGATGTGTAAAGGGCAGGGGACATACAGCAACTATCAGTGAAGGCTGTACATACATCTGTATGTGAGAGCATCTATGTGCACATATCAATGTAGGTTGACTGTAGGTTGTAGTGCAATGTACAAAGTAGGTTTCACAGTTATGTATGTTTAGCAGTATGTTAGTGTGTGTATACAGTATGGTAGACAAACATGTTGATATACCTGTCTATCATATGGATTCGTATGTATGTCAAAATATGTATGTATGTATATATATATATATATATATATATATATATATATATATATATATATATATATAATATGTATATATGTATACATACATAGAGAGAGATGTAGGAATACATAGACAGATGTAGATAGATAGAATATGTACAAACATATATATGTAATGCACACATACAGATATAGATATATGTAGATACATATACATAGACAGACTGATCTGACTATCTGCAGGTATGAGTGTATATGACGACCTCAACACCCCCTGTCCCACCCCCTCTGTCACTCTCACCCCCTCTGTGTCCCCCTCTCCATATCTATAGCAATATATGTACATCAATATATATATGTGTATATGTATACAGACATATATATATATATATATATATATATACATATAGATATATCTATATACATATATCTATATATATATATATATATATATATATATATATAGAGAGAGAGAGAGAGATGTATATATATTCCGAGTGAGGCACATGTGTACAGATGTATTGCAACAGGTGCCTGGTGACAAAGGCATGGAGTGAACACCAGTGTCAAAACCGGAGTACCATACCCCATTTCAAATCACCTACACCAGTAACCACCAGATATGTGATTGGCTGCCCACCACTGCATGTGTCAGGGGTGAACAGGGTCATAAATGTGTACAATAGTGACCCCAATGATATTCACAGTGGCACACTATTCCTGGAATACCTGCACATGGTATGTGTCAGCAGACATGGTGTGTCAGCTATGGACATGTAGGTCGGTGTACCCCTCCACACCACATAATGGATGCCATGGTATGGACCTCACATGACAGCTACAGATATGGAGAAGGACACAGTGACATGTACAACACTGTGACAATGCACTCAAACACATTACCAATGCACAGTGACTGACAACACCACAGAGTACACACATACTACCCACATAGAGGTTACCACTCCCGGATTTACATATGTAAGTCACACCCATGACAGATGTCCAACAACCATAGTAACACCCCACACCATCCACAACCTAAATGACTGCTGTGTGTTGTCCATGCCACTGCAATAGAGAGCACATGTGTAGGTAAAAGTTCCTACCCACAGATAAGACATACCCTGCAATAAACCACACAGTGTTAAGAAGCAAGACTCCCCATGAGTACATGTCACACATACCCCTGCTGATTGTTAGTCAGATAGGTAATATGCCATATGAGTCACCCTGTGTAACTGTGTGACCGCAGCAGGTACCATCACACCACATGTGTCACAATGGTCAGGGTAGCAGAACAGCATGCTGCTGTAGTCCCAGGGGCAATAGCATATTGTATAGTATTGTATTGTAATGTAATGTATTGTGTTGTATTGTATTGGTATGTTGAGGTGCCTCCTTCGTGGAGTGGAACCACTGCTGCTGTGCGCCAGTGTACAGGTACATATCCTGTAGTCAGGCTAGTGTTACATAGCACTTCTATATGTGTGTTTAGCTCCTGTCAGAGTTTATGTAGCATGCAACTGGGGATACCATCAGGTCCCAGTCATGTTGTGTATTCTGCTTTCATGAGGGTGGACATCTGTGATGACAGGGAGGTTACAGTCAGCTGGGATAACTATGTCTTATTTTGGGGGAGAGGGCAGGGTGACACCTGCACTGAACCTGTCTGCCACAATGTTGTCAATATCTGTGGTTTCAGTGAAATATTTGTTGTTGTGTACTAACTATGGGCATAGAGGATGGATTCTGACCAGGTTGCTAGCATAACTGAAGAAGACCTTCTGGTTATCTGTAGTGTCCCTCTGGATTTCCCTCTCAAAGTTGCCCATGGATGTTTGTATGATGGAAAATAGACCCTTACTAGTGCTGCTCAGACATGCCTTCCCTTTATGGAATTATGCTCTGTCTTGCAGTAGCTTTCATCTTTTGTAATACAATTTGTCTATGGCTGGTGTCCACCAGACAGGATGCTGTCCCTTTGTGGAGTGTGTCTTGGTCATATATGGGATTGCATGATCCATGCATTCTCGGAGATGTCTGTAGAAAGCATTTGTGTAGGGGTCAGCATTGTGGGTTGTATCTGCCACTGGCCCAGTGGGCTGAAAGGATACCATGTCACTGTTACAAAGTGTAAAGTTTGCATCTGCAATGTCATTCACTATAGTCATTTGTGCTGGTGGTGGAGGTGGGATATGTATATCCAGGGCAATTAGTGTGTGGTCAGCTCACAGTAGTTGATGATGTAGGCCATACAGTACCTAGATACAAACCCCCAGAGTGAGGAGGTGCTCTGGACCTGAATCAGTGTTCTGACTGCTGGGGTTTGGTAGTATGTCATATGGAGTGTGCCAGGTACTGTTGCACAGTTGCTGGCTGAGCACTGATACCTGGTCATTTACATGTGTATCCACCAATAGACAGACAGATGCTATATATGTGAGATATGTTGTATCATAACAGTCGAGTAGCATGTGTAGTATGTGTGCCACATTCTGCTGACATATATTGCTGATATCAGGTTATTTTCTTTTTCAGGTACATGGCTCACCCGCGGAATCCCGCTTACTCCACAGCTGAGGATGAGGAGATACACCAGAGCCTGGTGCGGGATTATGCAATACTCTTTTCCCGCACCAGCCAGAATCAGCAGGAGAGGGCTGCACTGTGGCAAGACCTGGTCCGTTGGGTAAATGACATAGGCAAGCATAATAGGACATATGAGCATGTACGACATCACTGCAGTGATTTAATCAGAAATGTCCGTCAGCGTGCGTCGGATATCCACAGGCAACAGGTCGCCACAGGTGGTGGGGTGGCTACACATCCCCCACTCACCAGACTGGAGGGACTACTCATGAGTGTAGTGACTCCAGTCTGCCAGCAACAACAACAGCAGCAGACATGCATTATGATGGAGGCTGGAGCCACGCAGCAGCAAGACAGTGAGCGTGCAGATAATATGCCATATGTATAGTTGACTGTTGTGTACACTGGTAGTTAATGCATGTGTGAGATGTGTCCTTGGTTTGTAGCTGTCACCATAGTATTTAATGTGCAAGTGTGATATCCTCAATATTAGCAGCTGACCTGTGAAAGGCGACTGTTGTACTACTGACCTGATCATACTCAGTAACAATGGCACAGTTGTGCCCACTGACATTAGTTTCTTCACGTCTGCAGGTCCCTCCGGTGTAACAGCAATGCAGCCTATTCATGCTGGTGAGTGTGTATTAACAATACCTGTAATAGTCTTGATAGTACTAGTAATATTAGGCTCACTTAGTAGTGCTCTTTGTATGCATGTAGGTGTGTCTGTGTCTGTGTGTTGATATCACGCATACTGAGTAGTGTACAATTGTGTGCAACTGTGTGCATGTGTACGTGTGCATGTGTGCACCTGTGCATGTGTGCATGCACGCATGTGCGCATGTGCGCATGTGTGCATGTGTGCATGTGTGCATGTGTGCATGTGCGCATGTGTGCATGTGTGCATGTGTGCACCTGTGCATGTGTGCATGTGTGCACCTGTGCATGTGTGTATGTGTGCATGTGTGCATGTCTGGACCTGTGCATGTGTGGATGTGTGCATCACTGGTAATGTGTAGACATTGTAAACTGTGTTTCCTTTTTCCCTCCCACAGGTTCTGGTGCTGCTCTGGTTTCATGTAGCAGGGAACCTGAATCAGGTGCCATGGGTTCTGATAATGACGACATCTGTTTAATGGCACAGGAAGGTATGCCAGGGTCCGCCCTTGGTCAGCCGATTGACAGTACACAGCTGTCGACCCCATCAATGCGCACAGTTATCCTGCCAATACACCCTTTGTCACCAATGTCCCTAGGTGATGGACAGCAGACAGTGGGCATTGACCAGGGTAATGTGGTATCTGTGGCACATGCCTCCCCACACAGCAGCCATGGGCATGGCCCAGAGATGGTACCACACAGACAGATGTCCAGGGGTTCTCGTGGGAGCATCTGTGGGCATACTGCCCCTGTCAGACGTGCCCACAGAGGTCTTATAACCTCAGCTATGTTTCAGGCTGTCATGCAGGCACAGTCACGTATGGAACGGTACACCAGACAGGGTCTGAGGGAGCTGACAGCATGTCGCACAGCCATGACTGACAGTATGCGTGACATTGCGGCTGCCATCCGTAATTTCACCGATGTCATAGACAGATGTTGTGGGGACATATTAGACCGGTTCCACAACTACATGTCCATGAGCCAGGGTGATGGTGGATGGTTGAGGTGTCGACGTGGGCGTATGCCAGCAACAGCAGCAGCTAACAGTCGTCACGGATGACAACAGGGCCGCGGCCGCCCCCATAGTGCCAGCAGCAGCCCCAGCAATGCTGGGTCTGTGCTGTCATCAGACCACCCCAGGAGACCATGTGCACATGGCTCTGGCCAGGCCCGACAGGGATCTGTGTCCAGTCAATGAACACCTGCTTCTGATGACAGTACCCAGTCTGGGTTGGTACCGGATATGGTCCGTAGCACCCCTGAAAGGCACAGGTACCATGTCCGTGGCCAGAGACACTGATCTGTATGACCTGGCAGGTACAGTCTGTGGCTGTCCACAAACACCAGTATATGGCAGCCATGAGGTGGAACTGTGTGCATCCATACACACATGCAAATTGACAACACCTAGGGCTCCATACACGCACACACTGCATCAACATTGCCCCACCTTGTACTGCTGTCCCTCACCAACACACATACACATACATGTCAATCGGTGGTATTGGTGGCTGACTCAGGCATACCAAGTTCACACCCTGTGCATATGATGAAACTGTGCCACCTCCTGCAATCTGTAACATCAGTGCAGGTACAGGTTAACATGTTGCTGATGCACAGGGTGACTACATAGACGTGTAGTAATAGTATCATGTTGTTAACAGTACTGTGTGCTGAATTAATTGTGGGTATATCACAGCATGCCTGATGCAGTAAGGGTGTGATTGTCATGTACTGTTGTCTACACCCATGGTAAGTACCATAGTGTATCATCTGCACATGTTGGCATACTGGTGGTAAGGATGTCAACAGAAGGCTACATACATAGGTAGCACAGGGGATAAGGTAATAAATGTATTAATACGCAATGATGGACATGTAAACTGCAAGTGGCATGTTGCCCACACTGGACTCTGCAATGCGGATGTTTGAGGATGTTCATATGTGTGCAGTACTACACGACTGGTACAGGACACGCAGGAGCACCCTAGCACTGCAAGCTCACATCTCATACCATGCTAGACAGCCCCAACACACAAAACTAACTGTCACAGGTGGGAGAGTCCCCATACATGTCAGGGATACTGTGGTGGCAGGCCAGGTAGCACACATCCTACTACGTATGGAACCACTGAGTGAAGGCTCAGTGTCTGTTATTTGACATTTGTATTACTGCAGGTATGAGCACATGGGTTTCCATCCAGTTATTGTACATCCTGACAGTACATGGTCTGTACACTTGTGTGCACTGAGACTGGACCCTAGCCATCCGACCTGTGTATTTCCATGTACATGTGCATAGTGCCTGCATATTTGCAGTGTTACCTACTGGAAGTGGTACAGCTTGTTTGTTGTACAATGGACTACATGCAGCCCTGCTTACTGTAGCTTTGTTTGCATGCATGTTTGCTTGCAATTACCCTGGAATACTGATCCCACCTGCAATGCATAGTTACAGAGCTTCTGTGGACTCCTAGTGACATCTGCATAGCTTACTATATGTATGTCCATGTCTCACTTGACAGAACGTCACTGTTTGTCCTGTTCACATGTACGTTGCCTGTGACACATTGCATATGACTTACCTGGCATTTGTCCACATGAGCAGTCATATATGCTACTGCTAACTAATCACAGGCACTACACCCTCACATATTCATCTTCTGTTGAACCACCTGCTTCGCTAGGGATGGCTTGCACCTGTCACACCTGGGCTTTCAGATATTGGCAAAGGCTCTTGCTACCCCCATAGTGCCTATGTTTGGCAAGGCTCAAATGACAAACCCACCTTCATAGGTATCACAAGGGATAAGAAACTAAGAGTAATGCTACCCAACGCCAGAAGTCTAAACCTCAAGACGCATGCACCCGAAACTCTCCTTGGCATGGAGAACATCGATATCTGTGCAGTAACAGATGCCTGGTTCAGGGCTACCGAGAGCACCCCAGCACTACCAGGTTATACCTCATACCATGCTTTTCAGCCCCAAAACTTGGAAGAACCACAAATGGAGGGGGGTATTGATATTCATCAAAGATACCCACACCTCCAGGTTGGTGGCAAAGCACCAAGCATCAGAGACTATCCATGTGCAACTAACAATGGGTGAAACTGCCTTCCAGGTTATAGCCTGCTACAGACCACCCTCCCAAACCCAAGAACTGCACTTGGCCGTCCTGTGAACAGTGGAACTATGAAGGTCTCTCCAAACACCATTATATTGGGTGACATCAACTGCCCAAACATGGACTGGGAGCATGACTTTAGCTCCAACACCCTAGGCCAAAGATTCCTAGAATATATCAGCTCAAATGCTATGGAACAGCTTGTTACCAATCCCACAAGAAGGTGAAACACACTGGACCTGATCATCACCAACATGGGGACTCTATGCTCCAGACCAGAAGTGTATCCCTCACTGGTAAGATCGGACCATAAACTAATCTCACTGGATATTCACATCCCGACCCCACCCCCTGCCCAGAACACCACAGTGAACAACTTCTCTAAAGCAAATTCACACTCCTCAAAACTGAGGTGGAAGCCTTCAAAGCCCTCGGGACTGTGGAAACTACAGACCAGACCGCAGATTCCTCTATAAACGCATTCTATGGACACCTTCAGGAATGCATGGGTCATGTGATCCCGAATAAAACCAAGACCCAATCCTCCAAAGGCAGACGTCCTGTCTGGTGGACCCCAGCCATAAACAAACTACACAATAGAAGGAGGAAGCTACTAAATGATACAGCAAAATCCCAAAAAGGGAAGCCATCACTGGTCAGTATTAGCAAATAACTACAGGCACTCATAAGATTGTCTAAGGCCAGCTTCGAGAGAAATTGCACAGGACACTAAGGATAATCACAAGGCTTTCTTTAGTTATGTTAGGAACCTGGGTGGTAATTCCCAGATATGCTCAGAGGTAGTCCAAAATGTCAATAGAAACACCAAACCCACAGACATTGCCAACATTCTAGCTGACAGGTTCAGTGCAAACTTCTCACCCCCCTCCACACCGAAAGGGCAAATATGTATCTCAGCAGAGTGCTGCCCCCCTGACATCTCAGATGCTCAGGTAAGAGCCACCCTCTCCAAAGCAATACACACTGCATCAATGGGACCAGGCAGTGTCCCGGGCTGTGTCCTACATGACCTCCAAGACGTGCTACAACCAAACATAAAACCACTGTTCAATCCCAGCCTTACTACAGGATATGTGTCCAAAGTGTGGCGTACAGCAACAGTGGTCCCTCTACAGAAAGGTGGTGCCTCAACGTATCCTGGACACTATCGCCCCATAAGCCACACTAGCTTGGTCTGCAGAGCTATGGAAAGGATCATCATGAACCACATAAATATAGATATTGGGGACCTACAGACACTGGTTCATACTCAGTTTGGCTTTATTAAGGGCTGATCCTGCCTCTCAAACCTGGTTGATTTCTTTGAAACAGTCACTAAGGCCATTGATGAGGGGAAGGTGGTCCACACAGCCTACCTGGACCTCGCAAAAGCCTTCAAAACAATACCCCACTCGGGCATTCTAGAGAAGCTCACCAGCTTAAATATGAGCCCCTATGTCACTAGATGGATTGCACACTGGCTCAAGGACAGAACCCACATGGTTAGAACTGCTGGAGCCATGCCAGACTCCAAACCAGTTACAAGTGGTGTCCCACAAGGCTCAGTCCTGGGACCTCTCTTGTTTGATATATATTTATCGGAGGTACAGGCCAACACGGAAGGACTGTGGCTGACCAAATATGCAGATAACTGCAAACTGGCCGCCATAATCGACTCTCCAGCCGACACAAGCATCTTCCAAAGGGGCCTCATAGAAACAGACAACTTGTGCCAGAGCCATGGCCTCCAGCTGAATGCAAAAATGTGTATAGTCATCCCCTTTGGCAAAAACAAAGTGCCCACAAAGTACCACATAGGTGGTACTCCATTACATACAGAAGAAGTAATTAGGGACCTGGGGACCCAAGTTGATAGCAATCTCTCATTTGACAACCACGTGGCCAAAGTGGTTAGAAAGGCATTGTATATAGCCCACCCCATCATGAAGGGAGTCACATCTACATCAGGGGAGGACATCGTGCCTCTTTACTCATCCCTCATCAGGCCCATAACTGAGTACAATCCCCCTGTTGGGATGTACCTTACCAGACACCTGCAGCAACTGGAAAGATCCCACAAGTACCTCACGAAGAGGATCAAAGGGCTCAAACAGATGCCATATGCTGACCGGTTAAAGAAACCCCAGCTCTACTCAGTGGCATACCGCCTGTTCAGAGGCGATATGTGCCTAATGTATAACGCCATGTCAAACCCGGAATTAATGGGCATGCTGCACCTGAGAATATCCAAATCCCATCGGGCTACACGCTTGAGAGACCTGAACCTCAGCACTGAAATAAATAGGACATGCTGGAGGGACAGATTCATAACCCAGAGGCTCACTTCACTCTGGAATAAAATCCCAGTCCAGGTTAGGCAGTGTCCCTCATTGACTCTCTTGAAGAGGAATCTTGATGAGTGGATGGGACATTGTCGGTTTACCCCAGGTATCACTTCTGTGTCACTGTTAGACAGAGGCACAGTATACTAACCTCAGAAAAGGGCATGGCAAGATTTATTTACAATGGATGGCGACAGCCAAACACATTCTGGCTAGGTTCTTAAATGCCCTAGGGCAGATAGCCTAGTATGAAGCTATGAACCTATGAACCTATGTACCTTGTTCCCCATTGGCCCTATGTGCTGTTAATCACCATGGCAATCACAATACTATGGTAGCATGTGCAAAGGTCAGTTGTCAGTCACCTCTATGGTACAGTTGTGGAATATGTGGGTCATGTGGCAATGTCACAGCTGCCACATGTACACAGTCAACCCTCTCCCCTACACATGGATGTACAACACATGTATGAGATGGAACCACATAGCCAAACTGGGGACTAAGCACTCTGAACCCAGTACTGGCATAACCTGTCAGGTGGCACGCAATACTACAGTGACTACAATACCAGTCTGATGTAGACCTACACTGACAGCAATACAAGCACGTGTACACACTGGGCCATTCGTGGAGCCTTAGAATAGCATCCTGCCTGAGTGGCACACACCTCTGCAGCTGGCACACAGGCCTGAACACATCACACATAACACATAGCACACAAATCCTGTGTGCCAAACAGTCACAGCCTGTACAGCTAGACAACACACCTGCCACAGTTGTGTTAGCTACCTTTATTGTCCGGTAAAGTGTGGTCACGCTCACCAGGCTGGACAAGGTGAAGGTCACAGTGATATGCCCGTGGGGCACTATGGTCCACCACATAACACAAGCATACAGGTCAGTCAGAGGCATGGACACATATGACTCAGTCATTGTCCATGCCACATACCTTCTCCTGCTGTACTTGTAGGGTGCTGACATCATCAGTGTTTAGAAAGGGGAATGTGCATCCTGTATTGTGTTTTCCCAGTTGCCAAAAGGGACATTTTTCTCACACAGGCTTACACACACACCAACCCCACTCACACTTGCAGGATTCAGACCCCTACCGGATTATGTTATGACACTTGAGACAGACGCATTAACAGAGCGCGCTATTTGCATTACTGGGAGGTTTCCCTTCTCCTGCTGTACTTATAGGGTGCTGACATTATCAGTGTTTAGAAAGGGGAATGTGCATCCTGTAGTGTGTTTTCCCAGTTGCCAAAAGGGATATTTCCTTCACACAGACTTGCCCACACACCAACCCCACTCACACTTACCATTTGCAGTATTCAAACCCCTATTTGATTATGTTATGACACTTGAGACGGACGCATTAGCGGAGCGCGCGATTCGCATTACTGCAAAGTTTCCCTTCTCCTGCTGTACTTATAGGGTGCTGACATCATCAGTGTTTAGAAAGGGGAATGTGCATCCTGTAGTGTGTTTTCCCAGTTGCCAAAAGGGACATCTCCTTCACACAGACTTGCACAAACACCAACCCCACTCGCACTTGCCATTTTCAGGATTCAAACCCCTATCTGACGATGTTATGGTATTGGAGACGGACACATTAGCAGAGTGCGCTATTCGTATTAGTGGGAGGTTTTCTTTCTCCTGCTATATTTATAGGGTGCTGACATCATCAGTGTTTAGAAAGGGGAATGTGCATCCTGTAGTGTGTTTTCCCAGTTGCCAAAAGGGACATTTCCTTCACACAGATCAACCCCACTCAGCATTTACAAGATTCAAACCCCTACCTAACTATGTTATAACACTTAAGAAGGACGCATTAGCGGAGCATGCTATTTGCATCACTGAGAGGTTTCCTTTCTCCTGCTGTACTTATAGGGTGCTGACATCATCAGTGTTTAGAAAGGGGAATGTGCATCCTGTATTGTGTTTTCCCAGTTGCCAAAAGGGACGTTTCCCTCACACAGACTTGCACACACACACTGAGCATTTGCAGGATTCAAACCCCTACGTAACGACGTTATGATACTTGAGACAGATGCATTAGCAGAGAGCACTATTTGCATTATCGGGAGGTTTCCATTCTCCTGCTGTACTTATAGCTGACATCATCAGTGTTTAGAAAGGGGAATGTGCATCCTCTGGGGAGGCAGATGCCAAGCACACTCTGGCTAAGCTGTCATTCCCTAGGGCAAACAGCCTAGTGTTGACCTCTACACCCATATGTTTAATTGTCAAATGCACATTATTTGTTGCTGATAGACTGTTTGCAGGTCTTTATTGCCACAGCATTCCCCGTTTGTATGAACAACTTGTGTATCTGTGGAAGATGTTTGCATATGGGAGGGATCCACTATATCACGTATGCCTCTGTAGTCATTTAACTGTGTGCACTGGGCAGATTGCTGTAATGTGGTTGGTTCCTGGAATAACACGTACAAATACCAGATATGTGTGGCCAACTGCTAAACTGAGATTTGGCCTAAGTGTGTGAGCATGCCCAGTTCAGCCTTCCCATGGCATGTTGTCTGACATATGTCTCATTTATCAAAGTGTGTGAGCATGCCCAGTGTGAGCTTTCCATATCTTGAACTCTGCAGCCCACCACATTTGTGGATGAGTGTGAACTTCAACAAATATCTCCTGTTTATGGTTGTGTGTTGTGTGTCATGTTGTGTAGTTACTGTCCACCTGCTTTGTGTGTGAACACAACAGGGATTATACTGTGCCTGCAGGGTTTGCATGGGATACTTTGCATACATTTGTCAACATCCTTTCACACTGACCTAACACTGTAGTACTGTATGGTGTACTGGTTCAGTACTTTGACTGTGGCGGACAGTATCCTGGGCTTTAGTCCTATCACTGCTTTACATTTCCATAGTGAGCACAACAGCCTGGTTAGGGGCCATTTGTGCACATCTGACCATGTTGCATTATGTTCAGATATGAACTACTTAAACCAGGCTTGTCCAACATTGGTAGTGTATTCCACAACATAGGTGTACATTTGCAAACACTAGCGATGTGCCCTAGGCCATTTCTAATGCTAGTCGGAGAGTGTGTTTGTCCTTCGACACACATTGTAAGTGGAGTTTGCCATGACATATATCATGGTTAGTATACTGTGCCTCTGTCTACCTGTGGCATAACAGTGATACCCAGGGTAAAGCTACCATCTCCCATCCACTCATCAAGATTCCTCTTGAGGAGAATCGATGAGTGACTCTATGGATAGCCTGTACTGGGAGTTTACTCATGGGTGGGGGTGGCTTCTGTGTTATGGATCATGCAGTACAGCTTGTCCTATGTAAGTCAGTGCTGGGGTTCAGGTCTCTCATGTGCATAGCTCACTGCCATTCAGATTGTACAAGGTGCAGCATGTTTATTGATACCAGCTTGGACATGGCTTTATACATCAGGCACAGCTTGCCTCTGGGTGGGCAGTATGGCAGTGTGTGTAGCTGCAGTTTGTTTAATCAGGCAACACATGGCATCTGTGCAAGCTCTTTGATACTCCTGGTGAGGTACTGTTGGGGACTTTACAGTTGATGGAGGTGTCTGCTGAGGTACATCCCACAGGGGCTATTGTAGTCAATTGTAACGCTGATGAAGGATGACTGCAGAGCCACAATGACCTCCCCTTATCTAGATCTGACAACCTTCATGATTAGGTGGGTATATGGTATGTTTCTGTGAACACTACAGCCACATGTTTGTCCAATGCAGGATATCTATCTCCTTGTGTCCCCAGGTCTCTCAATACATGTTAAGTACGTAATGGGTTAACACCTATGTGGTAATTGGTGGGCAATTACTGTATATCCACGGGGGTTGACTATACACTTTTCTGCAATTTAGCTTGCTGACATGGCTATGGCACCAGTTGTCTGTTTCTAAGTGGCCCTTTTGTGGGATGCTTGTGTCAGCTGGAGGGTCATATATGGTAAGCAGTTTGTAGTCCTCTGCAAACATGTTCAGACACAGTCCTTCCATGTTGGCCTGTACCTATGGGGCATATATACCAGATGAGGGAGATCCCAGGACCAAGCCTTGTGGGATGCCAGTTATATCTGGTTTGTAGTCTGACATGGCTGCAGCATGTCTGACCATGTCTGTTCTGTCCTTGGTCTGGTTTGCAACCCCTCTACTGACATAGGGGTTTATATTTAAGCTGGTGAGCATATCTATAATGAACACGTAGGGTATTGTATAGAAGCCTTTGCAAGGTCCAGCTACGCTGTGTGGACCCCATTGCCCTCATCAATGACCTTAATGACGGTTTCAAATGAGTCAAACATGTTTAGGGGCAGGATCTGCACTTAAGAAAGCCATACTGGGTAGGGTCCGGTGTCAGTAGGTCCCCAATATCTTTATGTCTGCGGTACATGCTGATCCTTTCCATAGCTGTGCAGGCCGAGCTTCTCAGGATTCTGGGGTGGTAGTTTTCAGTATCCATTCAGGCAACACCTTTGTTGAGAAGGACCACTGTTGTTGTACACTGCTCTTTGGGTACATATCCTGTGGTAAGGCTGACATTGAGCAGTAGTGTGATTTGGCATTCCATTTGTCTTGGAGTCCATGTTGGACTCAGCCCCAGGACACCAACTCATACCCTTGCTGCTGTGTGTTTTGCTTTGTAGATGCTGGCTGTTACCTCAGCATCTGCAATGTCAGGGGGCCAGCAGTCTGCTGGGATAGATATTTTGCATTCTGGGGGGGTGGGGGTTGCACTGCACCTGTCAGGATGTATGTTGGCAATATGTGTGTGTGTTTGGTATGTTGTTTGTGATATTTGTGTGATTTAGAGCATATCTGTGAATTCCCAACACGGTTCCTACCATCAGTTGTGGAAGCCTTGGGATTATCCTTAGTGTCCTGTACAATTTGTATCTTCATAGGTTCATAGGTTCATACTAGGCTATCCACCCTAGGGCATTTGGTAGCCTAGCCAGAGTGTGTGTGGCTTTCGCCACCCCTTGCTATGTGAATATTATGGCCATTTATGATTTGCTTTGCTGTGCCTCTGTCTGGACGTGACACAGTGAAGATCCCCAGTGTAACTCTATGATCATCCATCCACTTGGCAAGATTCCTGTTGAAGAGTGTCAGTGAGGGGCTCTGCCTAACATGGAGTGGGATTCTGTTCCAGGGTGTGGGGAGCCTTTGGGTTATGTATCTGTCCCTCCAGCACATCCTATTTCATTATGTGTTGAGGTTGACATCTCTGACTCACACAGCTCCGATGGATTTGAGTTTTCTGGGGTGGAGCATGTCCGTTACTTCTGTGTTGGACATGGCCTTGTACAACAGGCATGCAATGCCTCTGTGTAGGCAGTATGTGACTGCATTCAGCTGGGGTGTCTACAGCCAGGCAGCATAAGACATATATTTGAGACCCTTTATCCTCTTGGTGAGGTATCTTTGAGGTCTTTTTAACTGCTGCAGGTGTCAGGTAAGGTACATCCCATATGAGGCATTGTACTAGATTATGGGTGTGATAAGAGAACAGTATAGGGGCACAATGACCTCTGTTGACGTAGATGTTAATCCTTTCATGATATGGTGTCCAATGTAGACAGTCTTCCTAGCCACATTGGCAATGTGAGTGTCACATAACAGGTTACTGTCCACTTGTGTCCCTAGGTCCCTGATTACTCCTTCCATACATAATGGTTTACCACCTATGTGGTAATTTGTGAGTACCTTGTTTGGTATTTGGTGGGACATTCATACTGTCCAGTGTCTTCAAGATGGCTGGGTGGGGTTCCTGTGTGTGACAGTGTGGTCTGTAGCATGCTACAGACTGTACAGCAGTCTTGCCTACGGTTAGTTGCACATGGGTGGACTCCAATGCCTTGTGCATTGTCAGTTACCTGGACGTATGGGTGTCTGTGCTGAATATGGATACTCACCCTCCTTTTATGTTTTGTTCCAGGTTTTGGGGCCATGACGCATGATATGTGGTATAACCTGGTAGTGCTGGTGTGCTGTCAGGAGGCTTGCAGCAGGTTTCTGTCACTGCACAGTCATCGATGTTCTCCATACTGGGGACGGCCTCGGGAGCATGCATATTGGGGTTTACACATCTGGCATTGGTCAGCATTACCCTTATGTTTCTTTCCACTTATGTTTTGTAGGGTGGTGGGTTAGTCTTTTCAGCCTTGTCTACGAAAGGCTCTATGGAGGTGGCAAAAGCCTTATCCAATATACAGATGCCCAGGGGTAAAAGGTGCAAGCCATCCCTGGAACAGCTGCGTGGCTTGTCAAGCATGACATCCCAAGCAGACAGACATTGGATCCCCTTGGAATGACACCAGTAATTGTGCCACTTGTTATAACTGATCATTCCGTGTTTATACTGTGACATCATTCTTGGTGAGGGTAGGATGCTGCAAACGGTCTGTGTCATACTGGCCTGGACTACATAATCAGAGAGCTCATCTATGTCTCTTTTCATGTAGTCCGGGGAGGTACATCTCAGGTCATTGACACCAGCATGGACTATGACTGCATCATATTTCTACTTGCTTTGGGGTGACCTGCATACTTGTGTTATGTGGTGTATTGTGGCAGCCTACAGGCAGCTTACTGTACCCTTTCCCTTGTTCAGTCTGGTGTGCGGGACAGCAGTGTGTCTCGCTATGGAGTCATCTATTACAACTGTATCAGGCATGTTGTTTCTCCTTCTGGCCTGTGACTGTTTGGCACACCAGCTTTGTGTACTATGTGTTGCATGTGCTATGTTTGGAGGTTGTTTGATTGGGTGTCTGCTTTGGAGACCTCTGTTGGTGTGGTGTGTTTGTAATTCGGGCCTCTGGGAATGTTTTTCTGTGTTTATGTCTTTGGTTTGCAGTTGTGATAGGTCTGTGTGGGACTGGGTTTGTGGTGTGTGTGGTTACCTTCTCCTCCTGACTAGTTTTGGGAGTACTGAGTTGAGGGAGCTCAGCCTCCAGTTTGGATAGATGGTTGCATCTCTCACATATATTTGTATTTCTTGGGGGGAGTTGGGGGTTGTCTGTGTACTTGGGGCAGGTGTAACATTGCCTCAAGATTCACAGATTCAACTTGTTGTGGCTGGCCTTAGTGGATTGTATGTGTGGACATATTTTATTGCCATACTACTGATCAGTGATTACTTTATTTGTTATGTTTGCTCTATCATGTAGTAGCTTCCTCATTCTCTTGCATGGTTTGGTTATGGCTGGTGTCTACCATACCAGATGCCTGCGTGTATGGCATTGTGTCTTGTTTTAATTTAGGATTGCATAATCCAAGCATTCCTGGCAGTGTTCATGGAATGGCTGTATTACAGGTTCTGAGGTGTGGCCCATATTTTGCACCTGCACAGGACCTTTAATGGATTCCACATCAGTTTGGAGGAGTGCAAATATTGCTTTACACATATTTTTCTCTGTGGTTTTCTGGCCAGGGACTGTGGTCAGGATTTGTATATCCAGTGTGATTACTCTATGGTCTGGTTTTACCAGTGAGCAATATACTTCTCGTATTGCCATCCAGTACACATGTTGCTGATTATCACATCCAGTATGCTTACCCCTCTTGTGGGAGTGGTATGTTGTTCCTGGGCATTTTGGTTTATGGATTCTATGAACTTTTGTCCTACAGTGTTGGGGCTAGTATAATGCTCCCAGTCTATGTCTGGGTATTTTCAGTCACCCAATATAATGTGGTTTGGAGGACTTGATATATTCATGTATTCCAGCATAGGCCAAGTGCAGTTCCTGGTGTTGGGACAGTAGTCTGTAGCAGGCTATAAACTGGGGGGCAGTTTTAGCCAATGTTACTTGACCATGGCTAGTCCATGCTGCTTCTTGTTGTGGTACCAAAATGATGGGGGTGTGGTTATCCTTGACAATTATTGCTAGTCGCCCTCCTTTTGAAGCTTGTTCCATGTTTTGAGGCTGTACAGCACAGTATGAGGTGTAACTTGGTAGTGTTGGGGTGCTGTTGTGAGCCTTGACCCAGTTTTCTGTTACAGCACAGATATCAACATTCTCCATACTGGGTGAGTTTAGACTGCATGCATCTTGCTGTTTAGACTTCTGGCATTGGGTAGCATTACATCTAGGTTCTTATCCCTTCTAATACCTATGGAGGTAGGTTTGTGTTTTGAGCCTTACCTATTCAGGGCATGCTGTGGGTAACAACAGCCTTTGCCAGTATCCATACGGCCTGCACTGATAGGTGCATGCCAGTCCTAGCAGGTGGAGCATCATGTCATGCTCAGCATGTCATCCCAGGCTGGCACACATTGGATCCCCTTTGACTAACTGCGATACTTCAGCCAATTATTGCACTTGATCATCTCATTGTCATATTGTGTCATGATGCTTGGTGAGGGTAGGATGTTAGTCAGGGTCCTCAGGTGTGCATATAGTACATGGTGTTACATTACTTAACACATGGCATTCATGTCTCAGGTGGTGCTGCAGGGCCGCCTCTGTCGGATGCACATATTACACTTCCTGTACATGTTTGTGAGCAGGTCATGTCATTTTAGGCATCCCTGTTATTATTTGAGTGAGTCAGAGGGGGTATCATTCCCAGGGCTCCTACTGAGCCAGTGTATGTGCTATGCGTTGCCTCTTTGCCAAGGCCAGGGCATACTGGACACGCCTCCTTCTGCCTACTGGGGCAGGCTCAGGTTGTTCCTCCTCCAAGTCACGCTCTGCCTGTGATGGCCTTGGCAATGGTGGGGGGCTGTTTGGCCCAGCCCTATGCTGGTCCTGCTGCAGCTGTTTTTGCAAGATCATATTATGTAGCATAGCACATACCATGACAATTTGGGTACATATAGTTGGTGTGTACTGCAAGGCTCCACCATATGTGTCCAGACACCGGTACCGTGACTTGAGCAGCCCAAACACACACTCTATTACATTACGTGTTTGTGCGTGTGCCTCATTATGGCATTCCTGTTCAGGTGTGTGTGCGTTTCTGATAGGTGTCATCAGCCACGGCTCCAGTGCATAACCTGCATCCCCCACTAGGTGTCCTTGTGGGATGTCCCCATTGGCAAATGTCTGGTACAGCTGTGTCAAATCCCAGATGTGGGAATCATGGTAGCTCCCAGGCCAGCCAGCACACACATTCATTATTATGCCCTGGGCATCACACATGACCTGGCAGTTGATGGAGGGGAAGCCCTTGCGGTTAATGTAGGCCCTACCCCGCTCACTGGCTGGTGCTTTGATGCGTATGTGCATGCAGTCTATTGCACCCAGTACCTCAGGGTATTCCGCTATTTGCTGGAAGAAACACATATTGCTGGCCAATACCTCACGGGCATTGGGGAAATATACATAATCACCGACATGTGCTGACATGGCATCCAGGAACTGGTGCAGTACCCTGGAGGCTGATGCCTGTGATATCCCCATCATATCACCAGTTAGTCTCTGGAAGGTACCTGTTGCTAGTATTCTTAGGCCAACACATACCTTGGTTTCCACTGGGATGAGTTCCCCTCTGTTGGTTCTGTGTGTGAGGCATGGCCTGCACAGCTCAACTATTTTCTGCAGGAGGTCTCTGTCCACTCTATAGCGCTCTACTATTTCCAGCTCATGTAACCCGTGGTAGGTGACCCTGGGCCTGTACATTCTTCTCCGTCTCCTCACTGTGGGTTGTCTGGCACCATCTGCATTGTCACCACCCTCAGCAAGCCGCCTATGTCTCATTATGACAGCTATGGCAGCCCCTAACATTTCTGCTTTGAGTTCAGCTTTTTCACTTTTCACTTCTAATAGCTTACTCCTGTCTTGCAGTGTCTCTTAAGAGAAGCATCTTGCACTGCTGTTTGCAGATTTTTAAGTGTTGGGCTGAGCTACTATTTCTGCCTGTGTAATTGCCTGCTTCTAATTGTTTTCACCTGCTAGTTCCATCAGTATTCCCTGCTAGCTTCCTACTAATTCTGTTGCTTCCTTTTTTCCTTTCTGTTTCCTCAGGGGGGAGCAGTGTGTATACCAGCAGAAACACGCTCACAGTGGCTTACATGCGTGCACACATGCTTACACAGTTCAGAATCTGCTTATTCGGGTTAAAATGCGCGCACACCCATGCAAACAGTGGTAAACATCTACCAACATGCTCCCACATGCTCAGTCTGCCTTACACGCGCGCACACTGTCTTACTTGCGCTTCATGGCGTGCACACGTGCGCATGCATGCCCAGCAAGAAACTTTGGTGTAGGCAACAGTGTACACCTTCCATTTCTTGACTTTCCCATGCTTATGTTGTGGCACTCCTCTTTCCATGATATGTGTCTGACATCTGTCATGTAACTTTGACCTCCAGTGAACTGCATTTCTTTCTACCATTCCCCCTGTGATGTCACCTATCTCCTACTCTGTTCCTCCCCCTTCTGTAACCCTTACACTACTCAGAATGTGCTCATTTGCTATGTGACAGTGGAATTCAGTATCCTAACACTCATTTGCATCAGATTGCCTACTAATGCTTAGTTACATGTCTTAGACTCAGTTTCCCCCCTTAGCAACCACTAAACGGTGGCCATGTTGTTTTTGGTCTGCTGGTCCCTGCATTGTAAATCCATATATTACATAAAACCCACATTTGTGGGTTTATAACCTTCATTTTTATGTTTTATACAGCGCAGCCCATTTGCGCGAGGCTGCGCTGGGTTTAAACATCGGCGATCGCCAAAAAAAAAATTATATTTTTATTACTTTTGCATCAGGTTACCTTGCCAATGGCCACATATTTGGCCATTGGCATGCTGCCTGATACATATGCACCCTTTATTTGGAGCTGACATGGCTCCATTGTGTTTTTTGCAGAAACGTACTCAGTTGTCAACTGAGTACATTTCTGCAGCTAAAACGGCTCTTACACGGGCTGCTTTGGGCTTCCTGGATTGCTAATCAACCTCATTTGCATGCTATTCGGCTGCAAGTGAGGTGATTAGCTTATCCACGCCCATTCCATGTAAGAGACGTTTTAGCTGGTCTCTTACATGGACTTTGGGCTGTTCCTGGATCGCGAAGGCTGCATGGAGTCTTACACTACTCTTAGACTCCGTGCAAGCCTTCGTGAATCCTGCCTGCTGTCTTTTAAAACAGTGAGCTTTCTCCTTGTATATTAAGCACAGTAGGTATCTATCATAATCTTTGTTATGTTTAAGATACCAGACTCTCCAGAGGCCAGAATTAGTATGTATTGCTTTTTGCATTTATTTTCCATAGCATTTTTAAGCACAAGTATAGCACTGAACCATGCACATTTTGTCAGCATTACAGTTTGCTCAACACTGCCCAAGTGTGTTATGGAAAATAAGCTTAGCTTTAAAAAGACATCAACAGTCCATCACTGATCTCATTGATCATCGTGGTGATCTGGCATCTCTGCATCTCTCTTTCTTTGAGAAGGGAATCTCATCTTTTGAGTTTGACAGTCATGCTCACTTGTATATAACATTTGCATGTACATACTTTTCATTTTGAACACATGCAATATCAAAAGCATTTGACTTTTTTTAAACAGTTTATGTTTTTCAAAATTACACAAAATATTTAGATTTTTACAGACTCTAAGCATACTTTCCCATTAGCAGTCCTTTATTACCTATCAAGAACCATTGCAGGTCTCAATACCTCCCTGGAAGCCTTATATTATACCTTCACAAAAAAGTCTTACAGTTGCGGACATGAAGGGCTTGTGTTTTGTGATAAGACAGTGTTGGTTGATGTGTTTCTTAACGCTATATATTGTCACGTTTTGTCATTTCACTCTAAAGACACTGACTCAGTTTCTCATTTCCTCAGATTCCCCTAGTCATGGCAATTGCTCATCCAGTCGTACTGACTGTCTGCTTGATTTGAACCTCTAAAGAATGGCCTGGTTGTGTCTCCAATTTATCTTTACTCATCTCTATCATCGGTGTTGAACACATATGACCTTGATTCTGCAGATCTGGTGACAGTTACACTTATTTCCTGTCTCCTTCCCTGCCTAATTTGAGACAAAATGCATGAGAGCATGTGGCTAACAGGCCCCCCACTCTTTGACAAGAAGTGGTGTAATACAGAGGAATCAGCAGATGCTTGAACAACATATTACTGTAAGAAGCAATATGTATAGATCCCATAGCCAGTCATTCAGGTCAGCATGAAATGCACACATGCAAACATAGGCACACAGACACAGACATACATGTACATACATACACATACATACACATACACACATACACACATACACACATGCATACACAAAACATACACACACACACACACACACACACACACACACACACACACGCATATGCATACACATAACACACACATGCATACACGCATACACACACACACACACACACACACACACACACACACACACACACACACACACACACACACACATACACACACACACACACACACACACACACACACACACACACACACACACACACACACACACACACACACACACACACGCATATGCATACACATAACACACACATGCATACACACATACACACACACACAAGCAAGCATGCATACACACAGCAGAGTAGTAGAGTTTGATAATAAAAGAACTGTAACTGTGTAAGCTTAAAAGTACCTAAGCTTATTAACAAATATCAACAAATGAAATGGACAATGGCTCTTTTCTTTTAACCACTAAAGAATGGTTAATGTGTATCTGCAGTATATTTTTTGCAGCTTTTTGTTCCCACTGCCTGTTGATCATCAGCACCCTCCTTGGTCAATAAGTCCATTTGTTCCTCATCGCCAGGGAGAGTGTCAATCAGTATCAGTTATCGTTCAGACAATGACCAAGGGTGGTTTGATTTTTTTTTTTTCTCCCCAGCTCTACCTAAGAACCCAGCAAGGCACTGGGATGGTCAGCCAGTAAGCTGTCTATGAAGGTGCCTGCTGATTTCTGCAATGGATGTGGCCTTCATGCAATCCTGACCCTCCCCTTGCAACACAAACAGTGGTCTCCACAGTCCCCATGAGGGACATTGCATTGTCCTATGTGATCCCAAGTGCATGTAAACCCAACCATCTTCCTGTGAGAAGCAAGGAGGCCATGTCTCCTCAATCCTCCTCCTCCCTGCCTGGCTCCTGTCGTACTACAGCTACTAATCAAACTCGATCACATGAGCTGTAGTCAGAGCTCCATCCTACTGCACCACTAAGCCATGTAATGTGTTCCTGACATTTTGAGACTTTTTCTCTTTTGTGTCACAGATATGAGGACACTGAAAATATTACAAGGGGGTTTCATGGGCAACCACGGAAACTGATGGATGTGGCAATTCAGCCATCAGCAGAAAATTGAGTAGAAATCTTAGTAAAAGGCTGTGATAATTTTGCCACTTTTCCTCATATGACAACACTGACGCATAAATGCTGTATTAAAAAATATTCATATACTAGCGTATGATCTGGTTACAGATGTGGTTATAAATAGTTTATATGCCCAACAAATGGATCACAAAAAGCTCATCATATGATTGAAGCTTACAAGGTAAATTCCTTGAAATCAATTTGGATAACTCATACAAAAAGAAGGCATTGCTTGACAATGTATTCATAACTATATGTAGCACATGGAACTTCCAGTGCAGTAGTGAATAGAGGGGACTGGAGTTCTTAAACTGGTGTTTCAATAAATTACAGCAAATTTATTTTTATTTTCTCATTCTGAAAAAAAAAAAAAGAGCAGAGAAGTCGAGTTGAATTTGGCACTGCAGAGGCAAACAGGGTTCACAGATACAGAAAGAAAGGCAGGCCGCCACCAACTCAAATCACAGCCACAGTACAGGAAGGCAGCCAGCCACCAACTCATGCCACAGCTCCAGTACAAAAAGATAGCCAGTCACCAGGCCAAATTACAGCCACAGTACAGGAAGGCAATTAACCACCAAATCATATCACAGCCAGAGGACAGAAAGGTAGCCAGCCACCAAATCATATCTCAGCCACAGTATAGAAAGGTGGCCAGCCACCAAAACGTATTACAGCCACAGTAGTTCACAGATATGAACGATTTTCCTCATTTTATCTATTTGTTTATGTTTGGCATAGAAATGAAAAATGGAAAGTTTGAATTTCATTTTGTTGTGAAAGCTGCTTGTGTATAACAATATATGTTCCCCTTTCATTTTCAGGTAAATTATTTGAAATGGAAGTACCTACTTTTAAGGGCAGTATTCTTTCTAGCTATACCTCTGCTTTATTTCAATGTGGCCCATATATTAGGGCAACGTAGTGGTAACTGAAAATCGAATGCTTCAGCTTCAGCTACCTGTGGTTCAACCCGTCGACAAGCAGAAATCTTCCATGGAAAATCACTTTTGGTGAGTTGTGATGGATGTGATTAATTTTTGGGTTAATTTCCCCCTTCTTTAAGTTGGCACAATCATGGAGTTGGTATATAAAAGCTCAGGGTGTGTGTGGGGTGCAGGGGAGCTTGTCCCTCTGCAGAAACACCTTTTTTTGGTGAATGCAGTTTGGGGATTCCGATCCTCAGTATATTTGTTTTCATACACTCCTAGTGAAAGCCACTTATTATATACATTTACCGTTTACGTCCATCTTTCCTTCTTTTACACTTTTTTCTTTGTGCTCATACCAGACACAATCTATTGCCTTCTAGAAAGCTGTGTAAGGAATCCAGTGCAAATAAATGGGTCATCACGTCAATCCAGTATGTAACATACTGCATACATGTTAAAGGTGCATAACAAAGAAGGGCTCTTTGCTGTATAAAATACAGTGTGATAAATATGTTTGTTCATAGCCTTCACTGGTTTTTGGTACATGAGAACATTTAATATTCTCTGGTCCTAAATCAAATGTTTTTTAAAACTAAATCATCTAGGCTGAAAGGCACAGTTAACTGGTGTTTGTTTATTTGTTTAATGCATTTTATATGACAGTGAACTGAATCAGCTGGGGCCTGTTTTTGCTTTGTTTTTCGGTTTTCCTCACCTACTGTTTTCCTCCTCTGAATCGAAGTCATAGCCTGATGTGAAACTTCATGACAGTGTGATTTGTAGATAAAATATGAAAATAAACAATGAACTTTAACAGTGGAGGAAGTACAATGACTCGGGGTTTTTTTTCCTCCTTAAGTAAAGGACATGTAGCAAATGTAAAGAATAGCTTGTACTTATCACTGTCAAATTTATTTGTATATCATTCCACTATTCCTGACAAAACAAGTTTAACTGCACTCATTCAGAACAGTGCATTATTTGCTTTACAGGAAAGAATTAATTACGGCCACTAGGTGGCACAACTCTCCCTTGCTGAAACTTTACATCCTAAGTGTTCCTCTACATTTATTTGCTATAAAAAGCTAGCAGATTACATTTTGGACAAAGTTTCTAGTAAAGGGAAAGAAAAAAATCAAACATTTTAGCCATTTTTGTTGATGCAACACCTCAACTCCATGCGTAAAATGGGGAAAAGTGAGCTGATAACTGACGATAAATTAAAATCTGATGTTCACCTTGCATTGAAATAATGTATCTTAAACAGAGCCCAGAGTCATTTTTCCATTCACCCATTTACCTGTGTGACATCATGAAATAATTTTGGTTGCAGAAATTATAGATCAGTTTATTGAAACTTTTGGCATGGCAAATATGCAAACAAGGACTGGAGTTTCCTGTGGCACATATCTCAGAGTCGTACGCAACTATTTTTCGCACAGAAAGTGTAGGCAGAGATGGATATTTTGGGAAAGCATACAATGATCTAGTCTCCAGCTTAAAACAGTGAGAATGAACCAAACTGATTTCTTTCAGTTAAGCTATTCCTTTTTATGTGACATCTAAATAGAAACCAAGTATGAATAAACTCAACTGTGCAGTGACAGAAAAAGACAAAATAAGCCTTATCAAAATACAAAAACTGTGTGTGGGGGATGTGTGACATGTGATAAGATTACCCTTAACTGTATGAACAATGGATCAGTGACTTCACAAAACCACTTTCAATAATGACTGCATCTTAAACTGTTGTATTTTACCACTTCTACAGTAGCCCACAAAAATACTGAAAAAAAAGATAATTTAAGAATAATGGATTCTGGTGCAGAGCTGTTTTTAGCATTTATAGATAAATAAGAAAGCAAGCAAACACATACATAAATATGTCAGATATCCTACTGTGAACCAGTCTCCTAAAAAGCCATTACATAGAAACATAGATTCTTACGGCTGATTACAACTGTTTGAGTTACACAATTTGCACATTCCCCAGCCAATTTAACATGTCACAGACCACGTGTAATGAAAGGTATAAAATTATCAATTACATTTCCATTGATTAAAAATATATGTGCTTGTATAAACACCATGTTCGACTTGTGGGTTCCTTTCTGGTATTTCATTTTTCTATTCACCATGCCAAGCTTGCTGTCCAGTGGGGTTGACCATTTAACAAATAAATAAAAGACAAACTGTTACAAATCAGATCAGGGAGAAGAACTGACCCTTTAGGTTAGTGGGGTAATGATTCCTTGACTGAAGGCCAACTTTTCTAATCCACATTTTGCTTTGATAATTAATTAGTCATGCGAGCTCCTTCTGAATCACAAGTACTTGCTGAAGGGTACTGAGAACCACCCCATCTTCTGATTTCCAAACCTTGGCTGGTCTCCAGAATCCATCCATCCCCTAGAATCACACATAATATTTTATTTATTATCTGTTTACCAGGAAAGTCCAACTTGGAACAAAGCCAATTGTCAGTGGCGGCCCAGGGAGAAACACTGCAGATGTATGTATTTGTGACATGGGAGGAAATTGGAGCACCTGGACAAAACCCACATGAACGCAGTGAGGACATGCAGACTCCACACAGAAGGCACCCCCAGTTGAGATTTGAACCGGAGAACCTCTTGCTGTGAGGTGCCAATGCTACCGCTGCACCACTGAAGCATCCATTTGGAAGACAGGCTCTTCCAAACTGTTTGATACTTCTTTATGTGAATCTCAGTATTAAACTGGGTTTCCTGCCTGTGTTGGCACACTGTTTGCTTAGTTCTAGCTGATGTGATATGAGCACACCAAGGTCCCTTTCTTCATGCTTTGTTGATACTGCTTTGTCTCTGACTGGTCCACTGTGAAACATCAATAAATAAGGTGCCATTTGTCTGTTCTTTGAAACAAGCTAATTGGCAATTCATCCAAATCAGGGTTAACGCATCACTAAAATGCATTCTCGCAGGAGGCAAACTCTCGCAACACTGCAAGACTATTTTGTAGAAATGTGATGGCCTAATTTTACCAAACATCCATTTTACTGTACAAGGAACTGAAATTTAGCAGTTCAGTGAGTTTGTTTTAGTGATTTCAGACTTGGCAGTTTGAAGAGTTTGTTTCCAGTAGACTCAGATTTGACAGTTTGACAAGTTTGTTTTATTGGACTCAGGTTTGCCAGCTTTAATGATTGTTTCAAAGGACTTTTGTAAAATTTATGAGTTTCTTTCAGTGGCTATAGATATGGTAGCTTAATGAAGTTTGTTTCTGTGAGATAATTTGGTGGTTTGGTGGCTTGGTTTGAGTAGTCTAAGATCTGGCAGCTTAATGACTGTATTTGAATGGATTTCTATTTGGCAGTTTGGTAAGTTTGTTTCAGTGGATTTAGATTTGGCAGTTTGATAAGTTTGTTTCAGTGGATTTAGATTTGGCAGTTTGAGGAGTTTGATACACTGGACAAGATTTGGCAGTTTGAAAAATTTATTTCAGTGAACTTGGAATTTTCAGTTTGACGACTATTTTACTGAACTCAGATTTGGCATTTTGGTGGTTTATTTAGATGGATTCAGATTAACAGTTTGATGGTCTGTTTCAGTGGATTCAGATTTGGGAGTTTGATGGTTTGTTTCACGGACTCAGATTTGGCAGTTTGGTGGACCTGTTTTAGTGGACTCAGACACTGCAGTTTATGTATTAGTGGGCATTTTCTGCGCTTATTTCAGTACACTCAGATCTGGCAGTTTGATGAGTTTGTTTTAGTAGATTCAGATCTGACAGTTTGATAAGTTTATTTCAATTAACTCATCTGCCAGTTTGATGTGTTTGTTTCATTGATCTCAGATCTGGAAGTTTGACAAGTTTATTTCATATTTCGTAGTTTGTGGAATTTGTGCAACTGGGTAGTATTTTTTAATTGAACTCAAATGTGGCATTTTAGTGGATTCAAATTTGGCAGGTTGATATCTATTTTAATGGACTCCAATTTCGCAGTTTTGTGAGTTTGTTTCAGTAAAGTCAGATCTAGTAGTTCACTGAGCTTGTTACAGTAGACTTTGATGTAGCAACCTGAAAAGTTTGTTTAATTTGACTCAGATCTGCATGTTTGTGAAGTTTATTTCAGTGGACTCAGATCTGGCAGTTTGTGGTTTGTTTCGGTGGATTCATAGTTGACAATTTGATTCCTTTGTTTCAGTGTACTCTGATTCGATAGCGTCATAAATTTGCTTTAGTGTAATCAGATTTAGCAGTTCATCCTTTGAAAAGTCATTATATCTACTTCCAAAAGTTTGCACCTTTTGGGGCTACTATTTTTGATAGATTATCTTTTATTTATTGTTTCAAGTTAGTTCATTTGTCTAACCATTCAATGTGCAACAGGCAAGGTTGATAAATGATAATGAGGGGAAAGTACTCACAAGCGAGGAGATTGTGTTTAGCAGATGGAAAGAGTACTTTGAGGGGTTGATGAATGAAGAGAATGAGAGGGAGAGAAGGTTGAGTGATGTGTGGATAGTGAATCATGAAGTGCAGTGGATTAGCAAGGAGGAAGTAAGGATAGCTATGAAGAGGATGAAGAATGGAAAGGCTGTTGGTCCAGATGACATACCAGTGGAAGCATGGAGGTGCTTAGGAGAAATGGCAGTGGAGTTTTTACCAAGATTGTTTAATGAAATCTTGAAAAGTCTGAGGATGCCTGAGGAATGGAGAAAAAGTGTTTTGGTACTGATTTTTAAGAATAAGGGTGATGTGCAGAGCTGTAGTAACTACAGAGGGATTAAATTGATCAGTCACAGCATGAAGTTATGGCAAAGAGTAGTGGAAGCTAGGTTAAGAAGGGAGGTGATGATTAGTGATCAGCAGTGTAGTTTCATGCCAGGAAAGATTACTACGGATGCGATGTTTGCTCTGAGAGTGTTGATGGAGAAGTACAGAGAAGGTCAGAAGGAGTTGCATTGTGTCTTTGTGAACTTAGAGAAAGCATATGCCAGGGTGCCTAGAGAGGAGTTGTGGTATTGTATGAGGAAGTCAGGAGTGTCAGAGAAGTATGCAAGACAGGTACAGGATACCAGGATACGAGGGTAGTGTGACAGTGGTGAGGTCTGCAGTGAGAGTGAAGAATGCATTTAAGGTGGAGGTGGGATTACATCAAGGATCAGCTCTGAGCCCTTTCATATTTGCAATGGTGATGGACAGGTTGACAGATGAGATCTGACAGGAGTCCCCATGGACTATGATGTTTGTAGATGACATTGTGATCTGTAGTGAGAGTAGGGAACAGGTAGAGGAGACCCTGGAGAGGTGGAGATATGCTCTAGAGAGAAGAGGAATGAAGGTCAGCAGGACTAAGACAGAATATATGTGTATGTGTGAATGAGAGGGAGGATAGAGGAATGGTGAGGATGCAGGGAGTAGAGGTGGCAAACATGGATGAGTTTAAATACTTGGGATCAACAGTTCAGAGTAATGGTGAGTGTGGAAGAGAGGTGAAGAGGAGAGTACAGGCAGGATGGAGTGGGTGGAGAAGAGTGTCAGGAGTGATTTGTGACAGACGAGTACCAGTAAAAGTGAAAAGGAAGGTCTACAAGAGGGTAATGAGACCAGCTATGTTGTATGGGTTGAAGACTGTGGCATTGACAAAAAGGCAGGAGTCAGAGCTGGACGTGGCAGAGTTAAAGATGTTAAGATTTGCACTGGGTGTGACGAGGGTGGACAGGATTAGGAATCAGTATATTAGAGGGTCAGCCCGGGTTGGAAGGTTTGGAGACAAAGCCAGAGAGGCAAGATTATGTTGGTTTTGGACATGTGCTGAGGAGGGATGCAGAGTATATTGGGAAAAAGATACTAAGGATGAAGCTGCCAGGTAACAGGAAAAGAGGAAGGCCTAAGATAAGGTTTACGGATGTGATGAAAACCGGCACAGAGAGAAACAAACTAACACCAAGAACGCTCTCTGTATGCTGGAAAAACAAGGAATTCACTCAAGTGATGAAAACACAATTTATTCCACGATGTGATTAAAAACTCCACAGCATTAGCAGCATATACAAAAGAAAATGTATACTCCACAGTAACACAATATCCACAGTCAAGCGCTTTTGTCCATCTGGACCTCTTCAGAACTGTTTATTTCTTTGTAATACAGCCCACGTTTTACAAATACCACCCTATACTTCTTTACTCAGAGATATAAAAATAAGTATGCTTCTGTTTCTTCTTGGAGCTAACAATTGAATCAGATTAGTGCAAGAACAATGCATTGGAAGTTTGTAAACAGGTTTCTTATTAAATTAAATTTCTTATTAAATTGGAGCAAGAAATATTTTTAGGACAAAATGAATTGGCAAAACACATTTCCTTTATTACATAATTAGGATAGCACAATGGTGCTGCGAATATTGTTGTCACCTCACAAAAAGAGGTTCTGTGGTTTGATTCTTAGCTGGAGTGCCTTCTGTGCAGATTCTGCATGTCCTCCCTGTGTTAGTGTGGGTTTTCTCTGGGTGATCCAGTTTTCTCTCCCATTGCAAAGACATGCATTAGGTGGATTGGATGCTCCAAATTGGCCATAGGTGTGAGTGTGTGATGTGGATGAACTACCATGGCATGGCTAGCCACCCAGCATTGTAAACTTTGGTTCTAGATGATTGCTGAAGTGACACCCTAACCCCTTATGCAAAAATGGGAAAAGATGTTGTGGATGGAGTTAATGTCCTTCCTTTTGCATGTCTTCTGGTGTCATTAGATGGTTAAATTAGGTGTAGTCCTTATTTTAAGGGATAACTAATATACATAGGTTCATAGGTGTGTACTAGGCTAATGGCTCTGGAACCTTTACAAGCCTAACCCATAGAAGTGCCCTGGCATCGTGCTGCCCGATGTTAGTTCCCAGTGCCTCTATCAAGTAGAGCCATTGGAATGATTCCGGAGTGAACTTTCTATTTCCCATCCACTTATCAAGATTTCTCTTGAAGAGGGCCCTTTGCTTGACATGTATGGGAAGTCTATTCCAGAGCATAGGCAGTCTCGGGGTTATGAACCTGTCCCTCCAGCATGTTATGTTGATTGTGGTAATGAGATTGAGGTCTCTGGAGCGTGTGCTGCAGAGGGATTTGGATTTCTTTAAATGTAGCATTTCTAACAGAGATGGCTTTGTAAGTTAAGCAGAGATCACCTCTTAGTAGATGATATGAGACAGAGAATAGCTGAAGTTTTTGAGTCTGTACATGTAGGACAATGTGTTTAAGGCCTAGGATCCTCTTCATGAGGTACTTTTGTGGCCTTTCCAGCTACTGCATGTGTCTAATGAGGTACATGCCAAATGGGGCATTATACTCAATGACTGGCCTAATGTGGGAAGAGTAGAGAGAGATGATGACCTCTTTCTTCCTGGATGCAAAACCCTTGGTAATGAGATGTGCCACATAGAAGGACTTTCTGACCACAGTGGCAAAGTGGTGGTCGAAGGAGAGACTGCTGTCAACCTGTGTCCCCAGATCTCTTATAATGCCTTCAGTGTTCAGTGGGCACACATCGATGTGGTAATTAGTGGGAACTGAGTTTTTCCCAAAGGGGATGATAACACATATTTTGGCATTAAGCTTAAGGCCATGGTTTTGACACCAGTCATTGGTCTCAGTGAGGCCTTTCTGTAGGATGTCTACATCACTTAGGGAGTTAATAATAGCTCCCAGCTTGCAGTCTTCTGTGAACTTGGTCAGCCATAGTCCCTCTGTGTTGGCCTGGACTTCTGAGAAGTAGATGCCAAACAGGAGATGAGCCAGGACCAATCCCTGTGAGACTCCACTCATGACTGGTCAGCAGTCTGACTTGGATTCTGCTACTTTCACACTGTGGGTTCTATCTGTGAGCCAATTTGCAACCCACCTAGTGATATGGGGGTCGATGCCTTACTTTGGTGATTTTATCAATAATTCCTGAGTGGGGAATGGTATCAATGGCCGTGGCCAGATCGAGGTAGGCTGTATGAACTACCTTGCCCTCATCCACGGCTCTGGTGACTAACTTAAAGAAGTCAAACAGGTTGAGCAGGCATGATCTACCTTTCACAAAACCAAATTGCGTAGGATCTAGAGTTTGGAGATTCCCTATATCCTTGTTAATTAGGTCCATGATGATGCACTCCATAGCTTTACATATCAGACTCATCAGGCTAATGGGGTGATAATTCCCAGGGTCTGTAGTCGGTCCCCCTTTATAGATAGGGATGACTGTAGCAGTGCGCCATTCAGTAGGGCCAAAGCCTGAGGTGAACCTGTGATTGAACAGGGCACACAGGTGAGGTGCCAGTTCACTTTGTAATTCATATAGAACACAGCCAGGGATATTGTCGGATCCCATGGAAGCTGTATTCTTGGCCTTGGACAATGCAGCTTTAACTTGTGCTGCAGTAATGCTGGGTTCCTGGAATTCCTCCTGTATTGTGATTAGTCCTTTGAGGGGGAGGGGTAAAGTTGGCACTGTATCTGTTGGCTAGTATATTGGCAATATCTGTTGGTTCAGTATAGGAGATACTATTGTGCAGTAACTCAGAGCAAAACTGGGTATTGCCGTGGAGATTCTTGATATAACTATAGAAGGCTTTGTGTTTTTTTTTAGTGTCTGTCACAATACTGCCTTCACAGCTGGCTTTAGAGATTTTGATAAGGGATCTCAACTTTTTGTTGAGGCTAATAAAGGAGTTTTTCCAGTCTTGGGACTTCACCTTTTTCTGCAACAGTTTCTTCCTTCTGTTGTAGAGTTTATTAATGGCAGGGGACCACCAGACTGGCTTCCTTTTTTTGGAAGAGAGCATCTTGGTTCTGTTGGGTATGGCTAGTTCTATGCATTTATGTACGTGTTTGTACAGTGCATTGGTGTATGATTTGGCAGTTATACATCTATTTTCCATTGACATGGGGGCCGTGAAGTTAGCCACCTCTGATTTTAGGAGCCCAAAGTCAGTTTTGGAGAAGTTTTTCATGGTGGTTACCTTTGCGGGGGTGGGAGTGTGGGTGAGATGTGAATTTCCATGGTGATTAATTTGTGGTTGGATCTAACTAGGGAGGAAATGACTATTGGTGTAGAGCAACGGTTGCCCATGTTATTAATAGCCAGGTCATGGACGTTGCTTCTAATAGTGGGGGTAAGAATGAGCTGGTCCAGGGCATTGGAAGTGATGAATTCCAGGAAGTGTTGGGCCAGTGTACTGGTGCATGAGTAGTTTTCCCAATTGATGGAGGAGTAGTTGAAGTCACCTAGTATGAGAGTGTTGGGTTAGACCCTAATAGTTTCCAAGGTGCTTAGAAACATGGAGTGAGAGTCTTGGGGGTTCCATTCAGAAGCCTGAAACATCATAAGCCTGAAAATCAAAATCCTGAAACCAAAAGCCTGAAAATTCAGAATCCTGAAAACTCAAAATCCTGAAAGCCCAAAATCCTGAAAGCCCAAAATCCTGAAACTCAAAATCCTGAAAACACAAATAATGCTAATATGTCACTATAAAGACACTAATATCTACCAACTGACCCTGACCCTAACCCTAACCCTAAGGTCCGTCACTATCGCACACTCACCTGACCCGCCCTAACCCTAACTCACTTAAACCGCCTAACCCCAATATTTGTCACTATTGCATACATGCCTAACCTGCCCTAACCCTAACTCACTTAAACCGCCCCTAACCCTAACATAAAACCAACCGCACACTTACCTGACCCCAACACATGACCTAACACCACAGGGCTAACAATAGCAAAGCCACAATGACATCAGTATGTCTATTTTGTGTTTTCAGGATTTTGAGTTTCAGGATTTTGGGCTTTCAGGATTTTGGGCTTTCAGGATTTTGAGTTTTCAGGATTCTGAATTTTCAGGCTTTTGGTTTCAGGATTTTGATTTTCAGGCTTATGATGTTTCAGGCTTCTGAATGGGAACCGTCTTGGGACATGGTTGGGGCCCTATAGCAGGCTACGACCTGAATTGCCATCTTACCCAATGTTAGTTGTACCTGAAGTATCTCAGATGCGTTATGCTGGACTACTAGTCAGGAGGTGTGCATATCCTTTATAAATATGGAGACACCACCGCCTTTGGAACTTTGGTCAATGTTCTGGGGCCAAAAGGTGTAGAATGAGTTATAGCCTGGTAGTGCAGGGGTGCTTTCTGCTGCTTTAAACCAGGTCTTCATTACAGCACAAATGTTGATGTTCTCCATTTTGAGGAGTGCTTCGAGCAAGTACATCTTGAGTTTTAGACTTCTAGCTTTGAGCAGCATGACCCTCAGACTGCATTTATTTATAGCTGTTATGGTGGTAATTTTTTTTTTGGAACATTGCCTAAAAAAGGCACTATAGCTAGATAACTGAGTTTTTCCATCAAATGTTCCCGACTGAGCATTTATATTGGTTGGGTAGAGTTTTGTCAGTAGCTGTCCTGTTTTAAGGGTATTAGTTATAGCCAACTTTTATTCTTCCTCATCTCTTCATACCTTCTCTTTCCCTCATACTTTCTTTTCTAGCAATCCTTTAATGTATAAATAATAAATATCACAGGTTTGTTTTTTTCTTAACCATGTGTTGCATTTGAATCTTTTATAGCATATGATAGATATGTAATCATTCAATTATAGTTTAAATAATGTTTTATTTTCATAGTTTGAACTGTTAAAACATTATAGTTTTTCTTTTCTATTTAAAACTTTACTCTTAGGTTGGGTCTGAAAATTGTTGACTGGAATTAATGCCTTACCCTGACAAAATAAGTAAATAAATACATAGAGCTTGGACTATTACCTTTTTTAATGCTATTGTGATCTGAGACTTGATAGATAAGGGAAGTATCTGGCAATGAATTATTTTTGTTCAAGAGAATGAGTGATTGGGCATTGTAAAAAATACTTAACTGTTTGTAATTGATAACCTACATCTGTCATGTGGTTTCTTTAACTGTTGGTTTATTGGTGGGTCCATCTTCTGAAGAGGTAAAATTTAACAAGACTGTAATTGATGGGTTGGCTGGACCAAGCCTTGGTAAACCCCTACAGAGTTCATTAAATTAAGGTTAAAGACATTCAGACTGGGTAGGGGGACCTTGCAGTGATTATAAGCAATTTTAGGTTACATTCTTTTGCCTCATAGGTTTGAACAAAAGATTATTATAGTTATGTTTTGAAACTATATATATTAATCATTTTAAACTACTTAAAAAGTAGCACTCTCAAGGTTGCATTAAAGTTGGTAAGGACATTGAAATTTAGCAATGCATTTAAAAAATATAAGGCCTGGTTGACAGTTATTCAGATTTTATCACCTAATTAATGATTTGTTTGCGTGCTCACTGCTGTTACATTTTCTTCTCTTTGCTTGTTTTATATTTTTGTTGTGTTAAGTGCTATGGTATTTTTTGGATTTGTTATTGGGATGTATTTTACAATTGTTTTAGAAATCTTAAAGTGTTCTAAAAATAGTTGGCGATTGTTTCTATTTTTTTAAATATTTTTCCGCTTTTTTGTAGAATGGGAAGGTAGTAATTCTCTGAGTGGTTGTCTAAGGTTTACTTCAGAAATTAGTTTTGAATGTGGATCAATATGTATGTATACCTTTAAGAAGCTTTTCCTGGGCTTGCACATTTGTATAAATACTGAGCACGTGTGAGCCTGACTGCCATTTTATAGCAAGCTGTTGAGCTGTAAGCATGCATGTCTGTATAGTCTGTCAGTTAATCAGTTTGCTTATGTTTTGTACTGCTGCTATCCATCCTGATGTGTTTCTGTGTAATAAAGCATATAAACAACCCTGCCTGTTCTTCTTCACTTGTAAAACAAGATGAGCAACATGAGTATAGAAACTGTTTAGATATAGTCGTGTTTAAGACACAATACTTATAAACTTGGTACACCTTTTTATTGAAGGAACTTATATAAAAACACCACTCTGTGGCCTTCTTTTATCTCAAACAATTTTTTAGCAATGAAATAAAACTTTTATTTATAATTTGTATGCTGTTTTTCTTATTTCTTTCCTGTACCTGTCAACCATGTGGCTGCTTACCTGAAGCATGAGTCACTGAGTTAGGGACAGTGCTTCATCCCACTAAGCCACAGAACCAGCTAGATGCAATTGAATTTCACATTAAACTACAAAAAGATGAACTTCTAGGCAAGTTAGATTAAAATGGTGATTGGCTGATGAAAAGAGTTTGTGTGTAAAACACATTTTACAGAGCTGATGAGGCATGTTACATCTATGTCTTATTTTATGTGTCCTCTGGCAGGTAGCACAGGCAGAGATGAGACTATGACTAATGTATTTGTGAGTATTCAGTTTTTAATGGGCAGCATTCTGTTGTTCAAAAATCTGGACATTCAGCGAAAATCTATACAGTTGAGAGTTATGTAAGAAGATGAAAGCGCTTAATCTGTTGATTTAATATCAGAACTGTTTGTTTTGTTTTTATTGTTTGCTTCACTATGGTACCTATTTGCTGGAGGAATTAAACTTCAGTTTTTATCCATGTGAACTGGTGTTTCTGCTGACACTATAGTGCAGTCAATTGCTGAGGGGGGACAGCCCTTATAGGAGCTCTGTGTGACTGGTTTGTGCTTTTGGTGATTTGGAACCAGTGTTTTCTTGGATTAACAGTTGAGAGTTATGTGTTGATGTCATTCTAACTGAAATGTTACAAAGTGGAACTGGCTTGTTTCAGTGGCATACCCTGGTTTAGGCCGTTAGTAACCAGCTAATTCTTGATAACACATGGAATAAATATATAAAAGGTACAAGAACAAGGAAGCTTACAGAATAATGTGGGTAGAACACATACATTGCTTGTAACTTAAAGCTAAGTGAAAAAATATATTTCTGTGTTCTCAATGCAGTGTGTGAAACAGGCCTTGCTTTCACTAAATATGCTTACTGCAATAATAGTTTTGTCACCTGCATTGCTATATTAACAAAATATGATGAATTTCATGCTATCTAAACACCAAACACATTTGAAAATAGAATTATGGGATATCTTAGTAATGTCCATAACACAACAGAACAAAAAAATTCATTATGTAATACATATCTCAAAAGCATCAATAATAAATTTAAACTTTCATGTTTTGCTAAGCATATTTGCTTGCAGAAAAGGTAGCAATATCACTAACAGTTGAGCAAGACTCGGACTGGCATATACACTGCAATATGAAACTTATTCTAAAAGGAGGAAAATTAAACATGGGACAAAATTATAGCAAACATTTATTAATTAAACAGTAAGATAGACCAGGGTTTACATGCTAATGTGCTAGTTAATTGACCCCAAGGAGTAGAATATTTCAGACTTATTAGACAAGAGCTGCAGAAGTTGAATAACTCACAGATTAACATAATTGCATGGTATAGTTCTAATTTTTATTATAGCTGTTCTAGGATTTCATTTCTGGTTTTTAATACTTTAGATTAAAATTTTATAGAAACCGTAGCCACTCATATGAAATAGCCCCCTATTCCAAGAGACTCACTAATTGACATAGCTAGATGACTAATCTGAAATGTTTTAATTCTGAAAAGAAAAGTTGCTTCCTGATGAAAAGTAACATAACATATGCAGAGTTTATTACTAAATGCATTTCTAGTAATAAGAAAGAAGAACATAGCAAAAATGTGATCATAAAAGATTTGGTTACAGGGCAATTCCACAAAAGTAGTTTATAAACAAGCAGACAAAAAGAAATGCGATCTCAATGAGTTTTCTGCCATGGGAAAACTATACAGCTCTGCACACTGAGGGCTTTGCCATTTGCATTCCTATTTCGTACAACTAAATCTGAAATCAGGGCTTGTTATGGAAAACAGAGATTCTTCCAAATTTTACACTGCCTGGAGTGAGTTCACTTCACTTTCTCACATAGTTGTATGCAAACAAATAAACCATTCTCAGATGGATACCTTGAGGAACTCTAACTCCCAAATAATGCCTGTAAAAATTTAAAGTATACATTGAGAGATTCATACTAATTTCCTATAATTCATACTTATTTCCTGAAATTCACACTAATAATGCAATCTACTCAGGAACCTTGCTAAAACACTAAGCAAGACATTTGTATGCATATCCTATATACCCTTCCATTATCAACAAATCTGCTTGGCACACATTAGAATATGACATACGTTGGAGAAAACAAAATGAAATTAAATCCATTACTTAAGACATTTTTTATTTGCTTGATACTAGCTCCTTATTGAAAACTCTCTGTGCCTATGTCAATGTTAAAACTAATTCATAATTTAATTTATACTTTAATTCTGCTACTAGATAAAGCAGAGAAAATCTTGTGAGCATGGTATGGGGCACAAAGCAATCAGTAAGTATAAATGCAGTAGTGAAATCTCACATCCAGAGTCAAAGCTTTGGTAACATCCTCATACATTTTAATTTTGTTAACTAGGATCTATTGACACACGACAAATATCTCTGCGGATAAAGTGTTAACATTTCAGTGTATATTTATTTTTTGTAATAAATTTAAAGATTTAATCAGCTCATTTTGAGTACAGGAATACAATTCTCCTTGAGCCCCAAACAACCCTGTTTGAATTAGCAGCTCTGGTATCAGTTCAGAATTGGGAGGAGAGAACTGGTAGAGTTAACTTTGTTCACCTCTTTTTGTAGGGAGGTGTATGCATGTGTGTGTGTGTGTGTGTGTGTGTGTGTGTGTGTGTGTGTGGGTGTGTGTGTGTGTGTGTGTGTGTGTGTGCGCGCTTCTGTATATGTGTTTGCTTGAGATAAACTATCCATGTTAAAATCACTGGTGTGGACCAGGGATTGCCTGAAGTTACTTGTCTTTAAGGGGGGGGGGGTAGGGCTCATATGGTGTTAATGTGCACCTCAAACATCCATTGCACACCACCCCCTTGGATACAAATGAGTATGGACAATGGAAGAGACAGACCTTAAAAACACAGCGTACCTCCTCACAGATGATGTTTAGTGCTCCTCGTGTGCTTGACCGTTATCTCTAGAGTACAAATGTGCTGTTGGACTGCTGTCAACAAGTGGGTGAGAGGTTGACAGGGAGGATTTAATGGTTAGGGAAATCCTGAGTGAAAATACTGGAAAAATCCAAAGTATTACAAAACATGCAGGTTAAGAAGACTAGTGTTTAAGTCGGTGAGATGGAGATGGAAACAGCCTTATAACAGAAACTACTTTTACTTCTTTCAAAATGGAAGTAGCAAACCAGTGTTAATGAGTCAGTAGGCATGTATGGTAAGTTAGCACAGCACCAAGAAATTTGCATGGAAGTGAGGATGTGCTCAGGATATTGTGTGGGGCTAGATAAATAAAGTGCTTAACTTTTTTTGACAGCATAAGTGATTTCCTCTTGCAATACAGATGGAGAGACAACTTTCTCCCTAAGTTCATAGGAAGGCAGTAGGTTTCTTGGGGACTCAAAGTTGTTATTAAATATATCATTAATCATTTACATATGGATATGGGAGTGATAGTGATATGCCTTTTATTTTCATAAGTTCATAGGTAAGTACTAGGCTAGTTGCCCTAGTGGGCCATTTTAAGCCCTGCCAATTTCCCTTATTATGCTTAAGAAAACCTATCCCATTTTGTTACAGACTGATCTATCCATCACATGGTTGATAAATATTAATGCTAATGAGAATAAATGGCATTATACCATACATAATTTGAGGGGACCCATGCATGGGATAAAGCATTTAGGAGCTACCTTTGTCCATTAATAGTACTGGGGCAGTTCTAGGGTAGATTTTCTGTTTCCTGTCCATTAGTTCTAAGTTGTAATTGAATATGGACAGGAATGAGCTTAGTTTTTTGTGGATGGGGAGTCTGTTCCACAGCAGCGGTATATACTTGTCCTTCCAAACTATTCTGTTGATGCTGCAGAAGAGGTTTAGATCTCTAGATGGAGTATTTCTGATGCCATTTGAATTGCTGATGTGCAGTAAAGGATACCTTGTGTGCCAGACACAGGTCACCTCTTAGCAGTCTGTAGGATACCGAGTATAGTGACAGGATTTTATGTCAGTCCATGTAGACATGTTGTATAGGCCTTTGAGTCAGTCCATGTAGGACATGTTGTTTAGGCCTTGTATACTTCTGGTAAAGTACCTCTGTGAATGTTCAAATTGTTGCATGTGTCTGGACAGGTACATGCCAAAGAGGGCATTATATTCAATGACTGGCCTAATGAGGGCTGAGTAAACGGGGACAATGACATCCCTAGATCTAGACACAACCTTTTTGTTTATAAGATGTGCAATATCGAAGGACTTTCTTACAACAATAGACACATGTTGGTCAAAAGTTAGGTCACTGACCACATAAGTCCCAAATCCTGAAGAACAGGGTCAGCTCATAGGGGCATATGGTCAATGTGGCAGTTCTCTGGGGTGGATGACTTTCCAAAGGTTAAAATAATGCAATTTTTGCCATTTTGTTTCAGTCCATGATTTTTACATCAGTTATTTATTTGGGACAAAACTTCTGCAGGATGGCTAATTCATTTGGGGATTCAATGAAAGCTTCTAGCTTGTAATCATCTGCAAACTTGGTCAGCTAGAGCCCTTTGACATTGACTTGTACTAAAAAAAAGTACATGCCAAACAAGAGAGGTCCTAGCACAGAACCTTAGGGGACTACACTGGTGACTGGTCTGTTTGTGGTGGCAATTTTGATTATCTGCATCCTATCTGTGAGACAACTGGCAAACCAGCAGGTAGTAAAGGTGTTTATTCCCAGTTTATTTAGCTTTTCTACTATGTCTGAGTGGGGAATTGTGGCAAAAGCTTTGGCCATATCGAGGTATGCAGTGTGTGTATCATTTTGCCTTCATCCATTGCTTTGGTGACCTTTTCAAAAAAATCCACCAGGTTGAGTAAGCATGACCTGCCCTTGATTAATCCAAACTGAGACGAGTCTAGTGTTTGGAAATTCTATATGTCCTGATAGATTAATTCCATGATAAGTCTTTCCTTAACTTTACATATGAGGCTGGTCAGACTTATGGGTCTGCAATTGCCTGTGTTTGTGGAAGGTCCTCCCTTATGCCGGGGAATGACTGTAGCTTTTCTCCGTTCACTTGGTACAAAACCTGTAGGGAGGCTGAGCCTGAACAGTGTTGTTAGGGGTGTGGCTAAATCATGCTATTTAAGATGCATCCAAGGATATTGTCAGAACCCATCGTTAATGCAGTATTTTTTGCTTTTGATGGCACTTTTAGGATTTGGTCTAGTGTGATAACTGGAGGTGTGCCAGTTACAGTTATATCGTAAGGGACAGGCAGATGGGAGAGAGGGATACCGTTAGAGATAAATTTATTGGCCAGTAGGTTCACTCTATCTTCAGCCTCAATATTGGTAACCTTGTTCACAATCAACTCAGGCATTGCTGTGTTGTGTTTATGAGATTATTAGCACAACTAAAAAATGCCTTGTGATTGTCTTGGCTTGGGTGGTTATTTTAGCCTCAAACTTGGCTTTGGTGGACTTTATTAAGCTCCTGAGTTGTTTGTTTATTTCAGTGACAATGGCTTTAATATTCTGGGAATTACTGTTCTTACATTTGGTCAAAATTATTTTCCTTTTATTGTAAAGCTTGTTGATATGGTTCCACCCTGTAGGTTTCTTTCTGGGGTTTGCCCTACACTTGTTCCTTTGGGGTACAGCTGCATCTATGCAGCTGCTTACATGCCGGTATAGTGTGGTGCTGTACATTTCTGTGTATTTAGTGGGGTTAAATGGGTTTGGTGGGGATTTGAAGCTTGTCAGTGTATCACTTAGAAATAGGTAGTTTGTCTTAAAGAAATTTTAAAGGTTCCTTGGGTGGAAGGGATCTCTGGTTTCAGTTTCATTTTAAAGGAGACTGCTTTATGGTCAGGCCTAACAAGCGATGAAGATACAAAAGTGATGAAGGTACACAAGGGATATGTTACAAGATGATTCCATATTAAGGAAATGATCCAATATGAACTTCTCCCTTGTGGGTTGCCTGATTAATTGTTCCAGGGCATTTGTATTAACTTGGTCCAGGAATCTCTCTGCTTATGCAGTAGTGGTGGTGTATGTTTTCCAGTCTATAGCTGGATAGTTGAAATCACCTAGGAAAATAGTGTTGGGGTTTAATACTGAGTGATTGTAGTTTATGCAGACAGGCTTTGTGGCTTTCTTTTGTCATAGATGGAGTTTTATAGTGAGCTGATATATGGTATGGGACCTTTCTGATGGGTACTTGATCAAGAAGATGATTTTGTGTATCATGCTGGTTTACCAATCTTGATGTGAGTCTCTTCTGAATGTAGATTGAGACACTTCTACCTTTTCCCCCCTCCAGCACAGTAGCTGGGCTAAATATGTAGAAGGCATTATAGCGCTGCTCATCCGGAGTGCTCTCTGCCATTTTAAAGCATCTCCCAGTCACTACACAGACATTGATGTCCTCCAGGTTGAGAAGGGCTTGTAGGGATTAGAGATTCTTCTTCAGTGTCCTAGCATTGATCAATAACACCTGCATATTTTCCTTTTCTTGTTTCATTATGTTGGCAGGTTTATCAGGTTGGCATTCCCAAAAAAATACACTATGAGGTGGGCAATGTCTTTGCCAATACATCAAAACTCTAGAGAGGTCAGATGCAGGCAATCCCTAGTGAAGCATCATGGACTGTCAATCATATCTTCCCAGACTGACACATATTAGACCCCTTTGAATGACACCAAAAACTAAGTCAACTGTTGAAGGCAATTCTTTTTTGCTCACATCATGGTATCATCTTTGGAGAAGATAAAATGCTGTTCAGTTCTAGGTTCATACATGCCTTGGATACATAGTTTGAGAGCTCTGTCATATCTCAGTTTATATTGCCCAGGAAGGTACACCTCCAAATCATTGACAATGACACAGTCACACTGGTACTTGCTCAGCCTGGTAAGAGGCACTTCCACATGTCTTACAATGGAGTCACCTATAACAAGAATGTCTGGTTGGGTCAATACCTGCCTTACAGATCCTGCATCTGTGACTGTGAGACTCCTTGTGCTATGTGAATAAGTAGGCTTAACATGCCGAGCTTGCTTTGTGCCAGTGTTGTGGTTTGGCAGTCTCTGAGGTGGATTATGTATATTGTGATTACCTAGGAGAGGTGTGGTGTGTAGTGTACTGCTGACGATTTTGCTGTTTGAATTTTGTGTGCATGAGATTTTTGTATTACTCTATATAGAGTAATACATTATCATCAGGCAGCGTGACACAATTGTTACACTGTCTCAAGATGCACATCTTCATCGGGCTGGCTAGAGAAGTTGTGGGAAAGTGCTCGTTCATGATACTGAGAGGACTGAGTCTAGGAGCAGGGGTAAATATAATTGCTTGGAGTTAGGTTTTCGAATAATGTTTGGGTGGACTTGCTACTGAGTGTTTATGTTTTAAATTTCAGTACAAGACAACTAGCCTGGAAACCTTCTTCTGCCACCAGCAAGAGCCAGTAAACTAATTGTAGTAAAAAAAATCACTAATTTGATACTAAAATCAGTGCAAGTAGTATCAGTACAATCAATGTTAGGCAATTTTATCAAAGGTCATTCAGCCTGATGAGTAGTTTAAGTTGTGAGACTTTGCAAAATGATACTTATGTGCTTATTGTCAACAGCCAATAAACGGGGAGAGGAAGGGAATTATCTTGTCAAATTATCATAAAGGGCAGGCAACAACATGTGCAGTGGATTTAAGAAAACAACTACAACATGGTGGGGGGCAACTAAGCCCTTAGCTTTCAGCTGACTGGCCTGGAACTGCCTTAATTCAAATACCATTCCTGAAGTACTTGTAATAAAAGAAGAAATACAGCGACTTGCACAGCAGAAGTTGTATAAAGCACCAAATACCAATGGGTAGTAATAAGCAGAAAACAGTTTAATGAAGATAAGCACTTTCACATTAAAAACATCATCAGACCAACTAACAATACTACACAAAACTTCAATATAAAACCATAAAACCCCTCCCATCAGTAAAGTAATATTCATCTTCACAATAATCTAAAGAAATTAATTAAAATTACCTGTGTATGTAACACACAAACATCCCTCTCTGCTGAGTCTCTCAACAGACTTGTAAAATACTGATGACATCATCATCGAGACCACACACACATATATATATATATATATATATATATATATATATATATATATATATATATATATATATATATATATATATATATATATATATAGACAAGGGTATAATTTCTTTTGCTCCTACTCAGAAATCTAGTTTGACACAGGTACTTACTCATTTAAGGTTATTTACACGTACTCTATCTCTTTCTTTGATGTTTCAAGGTATGGGTGACGCTTGTAAGGTGTTTGCTAAATCGAGTACTTCAAGAGTTGTTTATTGTGCCCTGTGCAGTCAGTGTGACTGTTTTTATATAGGGAAAACAGAATGTAAATTAAAAAATAGAATAGGTGAACACATTAGGGACATAAGGAACAACAAGGAAACTAATGCACTTGCAAAGCATAAAGGCAAGTATCCCTCCCACTCCTTTAGATTTATAGTTCTAGAAGCCTTAGACTTGAATGAGAGAGGGGAGGCTTGGCCATTATTATGAGAAAATGAGAGCTGATGTGAAAAATTCATTCAAATGCCAAATATTGGCCAGGGTTAAATGAGAATGTATTTATAATGAGTATTTTGAAATTAAATTCACAAAAAAGATGAAACTGACAGTAGAGTTTTGTTCCTTTAAGGGGCTGTGGTTATGTAAATTAATTAAAACATAGTTGAATGGTGTTTTATAAAAATGGAGGAGAAAAGGGGCTGGTTTTAGTCTGATGACATTCATTTTGTGTAACAAAGTGAACAAAAGTACTTACTATTCTTATTTTAAAATTGTAATTTTATGAGTGTAATATTTTTTATTAAACGTAACAACTGGACCATTTGTGGCTTGCAATTTCTGTTATTGTGGTTTGGTTTTGGCTTCCGTGATTGCTTAATAACAAGACTACTTAAACATCAAAAATGCTGTGCATTTATGTACTGGAATTACTAATATAGACTTAAAGACCTTAGCTAAAGCAGATATATAATGTTAAAATGAATTTAAAATCAGATCAAGAAATGAAAACACTTACTTGACTTTCTCAGTGTAATGGAACCATTACAATGCTTCAAATGATTTACTTTCCATTCATTACTATATTGGTAAATATTTATTGTGATGGCCTGTCTCCCCCAGGCCAGTAATCAGGGAGCCTCAATCCTTACCACTGACACCAGTGAGAGACAGTCACTAAGAACAGGAGTGGATTTACATTGTATTTTCAAATGCTGCTCTCTGCATCAAGCACAGTTTCCACAAAGGGAACATACTCCAGACCTGGGAATGGACTCTCTGTCTCTCCAGATCCCAAACAAGACTCACCATGGAACACTGTGTCCCAGTTCCAAGTAGCTGACACACCCACACCTGAGTATTTGATTTTTACACACACACACACACACACACACACACACACACACACACACACACACACACACACACACACACACACACACACACTCACATACACACATACTCCTGGGAAAGGCTAGTACAGATTTACTAACTGTACCCCTTCTGCCCAGACTATAAGGTAATCATGCTGCCACCAGTCAACCACTCTAAGGCTCTTACAAGTGTATCCAATTATACTGAGTAAAAGGATACTAATAAAAATGGTAGAGTGCAACCAAAGTAGCAAGGCTTTTTGGAGTTTCCAAGGCATCACTAAATAAGCACAAGTATTCTCAAGATTAAAAATGTATTTTCTAAAAGACCAGCCAAAATAAAAGGTATACAAATATTTAATAATAAATAATAAAACAGAAAACATAAGAATACTAAATATCTAAGTACAATAAACACCAAAATTACAATCACAAGAGAAATAAAAATAACACAGGTGGATTGATTCAAACAGATGCAGAAAAAAACAATACCTCATAAGATTATAGGATCATAGGAGATTACTAGGCTATTGACCTGGATATCATTTTAAGCCTAGCCATTTCATCCCAATGTAATACCATAGAAATGCTAGTCAATACCCAAGATTGCATTTAGTGATGACTGCCCATGTTCAGGAGGGTTGTGGGCTCTATCATCCGTATGAATTTATGGTGCCTATCCACTCATCCAGGTTCCTCTTGTATAGTGTCCTAGAGGTTCTCTGCTTCACATAAATTGTTAACCTGTTCCAAAGATGCGGCAGTCACTGGTAGATGAATCTGTCCCTCCAGCATATCCTGTTTAAGTCACAGACCATATTTAGGTCCCTGAAATGGGTAACCCTAGTCCTGTTTGATTTATGGATATACAGCAAGCTCATTAGGTTTGGGTCTTGGATTGCTCTGTAAGCCAGGCATAAATCTCCCCTAAGAAGTCTATATGATTTTAGTCAATCTGTGTAAGGCACATGCTGGAGTCTCTTGATCTTCTTTGTTAGAAACCTCTGAGGTCTCTCTAATTGCAGCAAGTGCTTAATACAGTACATGCCAAATGGGGCTTTATACTCAGTTATGGGCCGAATAAGTGCAGAGTATAGGGGGGGTTATAACTTATTTTGCACTCGAAATGATGCCTTTACTAATCAAGTGTGATACATAGAAAGCTTTCCTTACTACAGTAGACACATGGTGGTCAAAGTTAAGGTCACAGTCAATTTGTGATCCTGGATTGCTTAACACTTCATGGGTACTTAGGGTATTGTTGTTGATTTGGTAGTGTGAAGGGACATTGTGCTGAAGGGAATGATGATGCATTTCTTTGCATTCAGTTTGAGACTATGACTAATACACAGTCGTTAGTCTGCATGAGACACTCCTGGACTACACTGACATCATTTGGGGATTCAGTGATTGCACATAGCTTGCAGTCGTCTGCAGACTTGGTCAGCCACAACCCCTTAGTTTTGACCTGAACTTCTGAGAAGTATATACCAAACAGTAGGGGGCTCAGCACTGACCCTATGGCACTCTACTGGTAACAGGTCTGCTGGTTGATGTGGAGTCACCCACTTTGATAGTGTGTGTGTCTGGTTTGTGAGCCAGTTGGCAACCCATCTTACAACAAAGGAGGTTACATTCAGTTTGATAATTTTATTGGTAATGCCTGAATGTGGGAGTGCATCAAAAACCTTTGCCAGGTGTGTACAGATTTGTCCTCATCAATGGCCTTGGTCACATTTTCAAAGAAATCCACCAGATTTAACAGCCAGGATCTGCCTTTCACGAAGCCAAATCGGGTAGGATCCAGCATTTGGAGGTAACCTATGTCTTTATTTATGAGGTTTGTAATGATACACTCTATGGCCTTGTAGATAAGGCTGGTCAGGCTTATGGGTCTGCAATTCCCTGGGTCTGTCGCTAGGCCACTTTTGTGATGGGGGAATAACTGTTGCTGTTCTCCATTCTGCTGGAACAAAACCCGTGGTTAGGCTATGACTGAAAAGGGTACTTAGTGGTGATGTTAGTTCATGTTTTTTTCCTGTTTAGAAGACAGAATGGGATGTCATCTGGTCCCATAGAGGCTATGTTTTCTGCTTTGGACAAGGCTTTGAGGACCTGTTCTTCAGATATGTAGGATGGGTGGGAAATTTGGTGGAATGATTCTTGTAAGTAAGGAGGGGACAAGGGAATGCAAATTTTAGCCAAACCTATCCACTAGCAAGTGTGTTATATCTGTGGGGTCAGTATGTGTGATACCACTAGCCACTAGTTCGACACATGCTTGGGTCCTGCCCTTTACGTTATGTACGTAGCTGTAAAAGGATTAATGGTTATCCTTGGCAGTACTTGCTAAATTTCTCTCAAAGGAGGCCTTTGAGGATTTGACAAGGTGTCTTATTTGCATGTTTAGGCTGAGGAGGATACTTTCCATTGTTGAGGCCTTGCCTTTGTTTTCTTCGACAGCAACTTTTTGCATTTATTATAAAGTTTGTTGATGCTGGATGTCCACCATGGCAGCTTGTTTTTACTTGGGGCTCTGACTTTGATTCTTTCTGGTATGAACAAGTTTATACACTTATGCAAGTGATTGTACAGGGCTTTAGTGTAAGCTTCGGTGTGGTTACCACTTCCAGCTTGGGGTGGAGCTTGGAATGCATTTATACCTTCACCTAGGAGGATATAGTTTGCCTTGGTGAAGTTTTTAGTCTAATTTCATCCTTTGTGAATTCCGGTGTTAGTGCCAGCTGGAAGGTGACTAATTTGTGCTCAGTTTTAACTAATGAGTGTCCAAGAGTTGTGGCAGTGCATCTGTTTGACATATTGGTAAGGACCAGATAAAGAATGTTTGTTCCCCTTATCAGGGTGTGGACAATTTGTTCCAGGGCATTTGAATTAACAAAGTTAAGTAACTTTTGCACTTGAGAGTTAGAGGTAGTGAATGTTTCCCAACTGATGGTGGGATAATTGAAATCTCCAATAACTGGTATGTTTGGTAAAAATTTGGATTGTCTCCAGTTTGGTCAAGTAAGGTTTGTGGGCATTGTGACCCATTGAGGGGGATATATAACTGGCTATAACTTAAATGGTGGTCTTATCCACCATAACAGGACCTGGAGTAACTCCATGGAGCTGTCCAGTCGTACAAGATGAAAGGTGAATTTATCTCTAATATAGACTGAAATACTGCCTCATTTGCTTTTCACACATTCAGTTTGCAATCTAAAGGTGTGGAAGGTATTGTAGCCTTGCAAGGCCGAGGTACACTCTGAGGCCTTCAACCAGGTTTCTGTGACTGCACAGACATGTACATCTTCTAGTGATAAAGGTGTTTCCAGGGAGTGCAGTTTTTGGTTTAAGCTCCTAGCATTTTGCAGCATGACCCTTATTTTGTTCTGATTGGTTAATTTCACATTGGTAATTTTGTTTTTGAGACTTTGCATAAGAAATGCACTATGGGGAAGACAAGAGCCTTTGCCAGCAGCAAAAAGCCTAGAGGTGCCAGATGCAAACCATCTCTAGCAAAGCAGCGAGGTTTGTCGAACATGGCTTCCCAGACTGACAAGAAATGAATCCCATTTGAATTACACCATAAACGGAGCCAATTATTGAAATCAATAATTTTTTTGTTTATACTGTGGCATCATTCTAGCTGAGGGTAGCATTCTTTTGAAGGCTAGGGATATACCTGCCTGAGACACATATCAGAGAACTCAACCATGTCTCTGTTTATATAGACCAGTGAGGTATATCTCAGGTCATTCACACTAACATGAACTATGACAGAGTCATAAGGGTATTTGTTGCTGAGAGACCTGAGTGCATGTGTGATCTGATGAATCCTGCCACTTGATAGGCAGCTGACTGTGAATTTCTCCTTGTCCAACCTGGTGAATGGGACATCCATGTGTCTCACTATTGAGTCTCTAATGACAACAAATTTGTTTTTTGAGTGTTACACCTTATTGGCTTGATGGGTGAGATACTGGTGTTGCTATGTGCCATGGGGGGTGTGGAGACTGTGTTTTAGAAGTCTCTGGTGTTTCGGTAAGTTTTTTTGAGAGAACCTCTGCATGTGTGGATTTACATGTTTGACACGTACTATGTGCATCAGTAGTGGTATGTGTATGAGTAGTGGCACTATGAGCATATGTAGTGGTGGGTGAGTTGACAACCTTCTCTGTGTTACAATTTTGAGAGAGACAGAGCATGGATTATAGATTCTTGGTGTAAATACATCTCTCGCATTCTGTACTAGAGTGTGATATCAGTAGGGGGATGTCTGTGTACATGAGGCAATTGCTACACTGCCTCAAGAGACCCAAGTCAACAGGGTTGACAGGAGAAACAAGTGTAATCCAACTGTCCATAATGCTAAGTATAGACTGTCTCTACTAGAGGTGGCTATTCAGAATGTTCACAGAGGAGTTCAGTGGATGGATTTTCCCACCTGAGTTTTAGGGAAAATTTGTTGAATTTAACTGTCTGGCTTTGGCACACAATGTGCAGCAGAAACCTGCTCAAATGCAGAGCCTAAATACCAGAAGCTAAAAACTTGGAAAAAAACTTAAAAAATATTCAAAAGGGCCAATGAGCATGCTTATTCCAAGCAGTAGACCAGCCTCCCTTTAGCAGACAGGTCCCTATCAGCACAATTCTCTCGCAAAAGTGCAGATAGGCCTCTTCCAATCCAAGATGGCCTAGAAAACATGCTCAGAACAAACAGACCACTGCAAACAGTTTCAGAAGCAGCAATCCTATATCTGGACTGTGCTACAGCTACTACCTTCCCTAGTTTCTGCAGGAATCACTAGAGAATGTTTAAAGCAGCAGAAAAATAGCAGTAGGACACTAAAAACATTTAAAACAGCAGAAAATCAGAAAGGAGGTCTAAAGAATGTTTTAAACAGTTAACAGATTGGTTATTTAAATGCTGCTTCGTGGGAAAACCAGAAGAAGCAGAACAGATAGCTTAAAAACTGGGAAAAACTATACCAGTAAATACTTAGCAAACAATGAAACCAAAAAAAAAAGAAACCTTTGTTGTTGTTGTTTTTCTTTTGGCTTTTCCCGGTTAGGGATCGCCACAGTGGAACTCCGGTCTGCTAATGATTGGCAGTAGATTTTTTACGGGTGCTGAGGTGCCAGCACAACACCCAACCTTCAATGAAGGCACACCCTTTCTACGCATGTCTTTTGAACACCACTTGACTGCAGGGAGGACATGCAGACTCCACACACAAGGCGCTCTAGCCGAGAATCAAACGGGAGAACCTCTTACTCTGAGGCAACAACGCTACCGCTGCACCAAAGAAACCTTTGTAAACAGTGAAAACATCAATAAAATTCAATTTAACAGGCACAGTAAAGCAGACATTTGCAGTGCAACAGTGTAGTTTAGTACACAGTAAATAAGTACAGTAAAATAGGCAGCAGGCAATAAAAAGTGCAGTAAATAGTATAAATAAGTAAAAAAAAAACAAATGTATGTTTTTTGGAAGCTCAGAAGCTTCTAATTATCTGGTATCTCAGCTCAGAGTTGTGGCTGGTAGCCCACCTCAGTTCAGCTCTGTACAAGCAAACAGAAACCTGTTTAAACACAGGGCTTAAATACCAGAAGATAAAAACTTGAAAAAAAAATTAAATATTCAAAAGGGCCAATAAGGATGTTTATTCCAAGCCCTAGACCACCCTCCCTTTACCAGACAGGTCACAGTCAGCACAACTCTCTCACACAAGTGCAGATAGGCCCCTTTCAATACAAGATGCAGAAGCAAATAGCTGCAGAAGCAGCAAGCCTGTATCTGGACTATGCTATAGCTACTAGCTCTAAAGAATGTTTTAAACAGTTAACAGATCAGTTATTTAAACAGTGCTTGGTGGGAAAAACAGCACAAGTAGAACAGATAGCTTTAAAACAGTGAAAAATACAAGTCAATGCTTAATAAATATTGAAACTAACAAAAAAGCTTTACAAACAGTGAAAACAAAAAAATTGATTTAAGATGCACATTAAAGCAGACAATTATAGTACAACAGTGTAGTTTGGTACACAGTGAAAAAAATACAGTATAAAAGTCGGTGGCAGGCAATACAAAGTACAGTAAATAGTATAAATAAGCAGAAAAATAGGCAACTTATGTTTTTTAAACAGTTAACAGCTCAGTTAAAAACTGTGAAAAATAATAGTAAATACTTAAACAGTGAAACTAAAAAAAGCTTTGTAAACAGTGAAAACAGTAACAAAATTCAATTTAATAGGCACAATAAAGCAGACAATCACAGTACAGCAGTGTAGTTTAGTATACGGTAAATAATTACAGTATAAAAGTAGGCAGCAGGCAATAAAAAGTGCAGTAAATAGGGTAAATAAGCAAAAAGCAGCTAGCTTATGTTTGATTGAAGCTCAGAAGCCTCTAGTCATCTGGCATCTCAGCTCAGAGTTGTGGCTGGTAGCCCACCTCAGTTCAGCACTGTACAAACAAGCAAAAGCCTGCTCAAATGCAAATCCTAAATACCAGAAGTTAAAACCTTGAAAAATAACTTTAAAAAGAGCCAAAAGAACCAATGAGAGTGCTTATTCCAAGCCCTAGATTGGCCTCCCTTTACCAGATAGGTCCCAATCAGCACAATTCTCTCATAAATGTTCATATACACCCCTTCCAATCCAGGATGGCCTGGAAAATGTGGTCAGAACAAACAAACCACTATAAACAGTTCCGGAAGCAGCAAACCTGTATCTGGACTATGCTACAGCTACTAGCTCACTGTATTCCCTGATTGTCTAAAGAATAACTGTTCCTTAGCTAACTTAGTTAATATAGCAAGGCAAGATTAGATGCTGAGATGATTACTTCCACAAGGCAACGTGATGAGCTTCTAACTATCTGACTATGATAACTGTTATAGAACTTTATATCAGGTTCCAAAGAAAACAAAACAAACTGCTTTGACAGTTCCATTCTCTCAGTGCTGGTTGTAGAATGACATTACATTTGATCATCTGACAGTGGTACATTACACACACAGAGCTTTACTAAGGTCTGTTGCAGTATCTGAAAGATATAGAAGAATTTCAAAAACTTCTACTCTTCCTTTCCAGATTTCTTTGTTTAAACATAAACATTTAGTCAGCTATAATAACACTGTTGATACATTTTTATCATGAGCATCTGTACAAGTCAGTGTGATAGACAAATGACCCAAAATTATTTACAAATCTCTAGCTAACTATGGTGGCATATGTTACACATGCACTGCCCTATTCTCCCTCACACAGATGGCAATACCTCACATTGTCACGTTTATATTGTTAACATATGCAAGCCTAGAAAAATGCTTTCAGACTTGGTTGTGCTATGTCGAATAGTTTAACAGTCCAGTTTATAACTTTATGCTTAATGAGTTAACATGGATTGATCATTGTTTGTAAACCATGAAGTTTATTTTTTTTCTTGTTATATAGTTTGTTAATGCAGGAATTTATTCATGGTATTTAAAAAAAAAACAAGTATGCATGTTGTATTTTCTGGTATGGAAAGCAAAAATATTAATAATGCAATACAAAATTTTATGCATTAATTCGGATATTTTTAGCATAAAGTATGTAAGGAAAAATAATTGTAACTATATGTGAAATATCAGTGTGCAATATGTAGTGATGCTAGACAGCAAGCTTGAATAGTGTTTATTTACATTTAATAAAGTAATACAAGTCCAAGTTACTGGTGTTTTATTAAAGTGGAATTCAATCCTATGTATGATTGAATATAATACTCAAAATTCTGTATTAAATTGTGAGCAAGGTAGGAAAATGCCCCATTTTACATATTACACATTAATAGATAAAAATACTATTTTCATTTTAATTTCAGGTCATCAATTCACAACATCAGTAAAAAATCCAAAGACTGCTTCAACTGGAACTCATACAACCACGTATTCCAAACACGTTAAGCCAGAAAAAGTCATAAAAAGCCATAAAAACCAGTGTTAAGCGCATTCACCCACTACAATGTGGGCTTCTTCAGAACACTCCAGGGTCTTGCTCCTTTGCTTCATTTACTGGTACAAACATAAAACGTTACTGTGATGGTGCTGCGGTAGCGTTGTCGCCTCACAGTAAGATGCTATCCGGTCCGATTCTCAGCTAGAGCGTCTTCTGTGTGGAGACATGCGTGAATGGGCGTACCTTCGTTGAAGGTTGTGCATTAGGGCTGGTAACTCGGCACGTAAAAATCAACTACCAATCATTAGCGGACCGGAGTTCCGCTGTGGCGACCCCTAACCGGGAAAAGCCGAAAGACACAAGTACATACTAGAGAAAAAGAATGAAAATAATATACAGAAAGAACAGCTTCCTAAACAGTAATTTTGTTAATCTCTACACTGCAACAAACAGCAGCTATTAGAAGCCCTAAAACCCATTTTTTGAGAAGAAGCAGAGGTTTGTGCACTTATTGGTGACAGCGTGGTTGTATGAACATCAGTAAAAAAGAAGGAGAAGCCCAGTTATGAAGTAAAGGAGTAAACACACCAAGGCAAATGTCCAGAAAAAACATAACCCCGGATTCACTAATCCTCCGTGTAAGACTTAATAAGTCTTACTCGGAGGCTGCAGTTGAACGGTTTGATGTCAGAGTGCCATGAATATGCATGAGGGCATGCTGACTCAACCGTAAGTCTTACACGGACTGTATAAGAAAGCAGGGGGCATGTCCGACTGTCAAGCAGTCTAAATGTCCATGCCCCTGCAAGTGTTTTAAAACTAAACAAAGCACACACACAAGAGCGAGTCCGCTCAAATGTCCCTGCATCCAACACCACACTCCCTGATATTGTAAACCCCTATCACAGTTCTAAAATGCAAAACATTAAATATATTTTTTTAAATCCCCAAAATAGCTGCCCGTATTTGCGCGTGTGTGCGCGGGTATGCCCATTGGTTAGCTGCAGTTAGCAATTCCGACATGGAAGAGCATAAGAAAGAATGTTAATGCAAATCACACCAAATAGCAATAGCATAATGGTAGAGCGTTCACACAAAGAAGAGGCTTTCACAGTTCAAGTCCCACCACTCTCCTTTGTATTTATTTTTTAAAGCAGTATATGAAATAATACCTGACAAATATGTTTAAACATTACCAAAAAGCAGTAAAATGGCCAATGTATCAGTGAACAAAATAAATATTTTAAAGAATCCTGATATAAAATTGCCTACAGTTAAGCAGCGCTTCACCCAGCGCAATAGAGTTGCCCGTAGTTGAACAGCGCTTTACCTAGCGCAATAGAGGTGCCCACAGTTTAATAGCACTTTACCTAGCGCAATAGAGTTGCCCATTGTTTCATAGCACTTTACCCAGCTCAATAGAGTTACCCATAGTTCAATGGTGCTTTACCCAGCAAAATGTGTTTGCGCGGACGTGCGCACCGCGCCAACCAGGGCACCGTAGGGCACCGAGGAGCAATGTAGAGCAAAGTTGCTTAAATGCAACCACACCCCGTAGCCTGCCTGGATAGTATGAAAATAAAATGAATGACAAGATTCAAACCCAGGACTCTGGACATCAGAAGCAAAGTACAGAACCACTAAGCCATGACAACATAGGGAAAGCAGCCACTATTAACATTCACATACGTACGAATGGTAGTTTAACCATTACTAAGCAGGTCTGCAGTCAGTCGAGAATTTTACAAAACGGCCAATCACAAAGAAGTGCGGGAAATGCGGCATATTTAAGCCCCACAGGCGGGAATACATGCCATAACTGATTGTAGCTCACATCTGCAGTTAGAATGTCTGGTGTCGGAGAGGGAACACGCTTCCGAGCGCAAATTTGGGGCATCGAGGAGTCCAAATACATGGTTTGGCTCCTTGTCCACCGTCACGAGTCAAGACTCCTGCAGGGCCAGTTCCAAGGGATGGAGTACAAGGCAGAGGCTTGGAACCGGTTAGCTCGTGACCTCACCAGTGCCACAGGCATTCCTCGGACTGGTGAGCAGGTCCATCACCACCATGCAGACCTGAAGAGACGAAAGCAGGACTGCCTCAACCAATGGATACAGGAGGCCCGTGGGATGTGGGATGCCCTACAATGTATGTAGCCATGGAATGCAGTATGTAAGAATTGATGATGGAGTATGTATAATGGATAGGTATGTCTCAATATCCCTTCATTTACTTTACAGCTGCAGGTGACCGTGCTATGAATCAGCAAGCCTATACTGATAGGCTGCTAAGGCTGTGCCACCAGGCAGGTTATTGATTATTCTGCATGTATTGTTATATAAAATATGGGAGAGAGCATGAAAGAAAGTGTTGTAGTCCAATAATACAGCCATAAAATTGCCTGAATAAGTCCTCTGCATGTACTGTCAGATAAAAGCACCAGAGAGGCAGAAAAAGAGTGTAGAAACCCATTAAGAAAGGTAACATATGTCTGCAATAATATCTCTGCAGGCACTGTTATAAAAAATAAGTGAGTGAGCTTGAGAAAAAGATTGTTCTAACCTATTAATAAAGGTATTATAAGTCTTGAACATGTCTGCCATATACACCGTTAAAATAAATAAAGGAGTGAGCCTGTGGAAAAGTGTGTAATGTCATTAATAAAGGTCTAAAACCCAGAGTGTGACTGTGTCACAGAGTCTGCAATGTTGTTGTACCCTTGCAGTATACAAACAGTACTGTTTGAAAAGGTGCTGGCAACCCAGAGTTGTGCAGTCCCATATAAAGTGGGTGATGGAAGTACTAGTAGCTGCGAAACATATATACAGTCCACAACAGGCAGTTACTGGCTGGCATGAATAAGTAAACCTGGCACACGTGTAGCATGTTAATTTTTTCCCCAGAAATGTGAGTGTGTGTCAAGAAATGCAGGGTTCTGTACAAATCGAAGTGAAAATGTCATGTGAAAACATCCCAGATATGTAGATAAAGAAATATAAATGCAATCAAGAAATATGTAGCAGTAACATCTGCATCCTGGACAGTTAGTATGTCAGATATAGGTCAGGCATATATTGAACTAGCCAAACCCAGTACACAACCTAATGTATGGTGGCAAGTGTAATAATGCAGGTAGGGGATATACACTTGCAGTCACTAGGAATGTAGTGTAGACTAAAAGGTCATTATAAGATGTTAACCGAGGTTTTTTATACACCCTACTGTATGTGCATAAACCATGCAATTCCACACCTCAATGGGTATGTGTAATCTTAAATATTTGTTGGGACATATGTCCTATTGTTCTATAAATATTTGCATTCATGTTGATGCATGTGCCCTGTTTAAACACCACAATCATGGTGGCCTGTTGCTACCAAACATCCCTGCATGCTATTGGAATAACCACTGTGGTTCAATATATGCATGTGTTATGCTTGCTGTTCAATTGTTGTACCCTTGGTGTGTTGGGTTAATGGGAATATTATTGCATGCTGTTACAACTAATCTGGAATGCAGTTTTGCTTATGTTGTAATTAAACACACCTAATCACAGAACGTATGGGAAGGCTGGACCCAGCGGACCCACCTGTCCTTCCTCAGCCGGCGAGTGCACCTGGCACCAGCAGGTCTGGTGCCCAGCCCGGGCTCCCCTCCTCCATTGGTCCTGCGCCACCTTCGGGTGGAAGCACTGCAGGGGATGGGGCTCATCCTCCTGTGCAAGCGTGGACGGAGAAGGGCCACCTCTCACCCTTCAAAGGGTCCGGGCTGTGGTGCGTAGGGAGATCCAGCGTTCAGTAGCTGATCCCCTATGCCAGCTTGAGGTGAGAGTGGCTCGTCTCATGGGTGAGCCTGCCCGTCCTACGCAGCCCCCAGCACAGCCACCCTTGGGGCTGTGAAGGTTCAGTGGTGACTGCCCATGGGTGAGGATCTCAGTTCCACTGTTACCATCTGTGGGCTCATGGGCTTGTGATTTCCAAACATCCGACCCCATCAATTGTGTCACCCACCCCATGTGTCATACACCGCCCCTGTATGCGTTTTGTCTGTCTTGTCTGTTTACCTTCCCAACCTACCGCCCATGACATACCTATTTCCTCTACCTCACTTCCCACTCTCACCTGGAAAAAAAAAAAAAGGGCAATCTGTACCCACAAAAAAATTACGCCCCATACATAACTGCCCATTTCGCACACATGTCCAATGGACAAACATGTAAGCTGATAATTAGAATTGGCAGTACAACATACTTTGTTGTCCTCACCCCTCTCCCAGGGGTGGAAGGTTTCAAATTTCACTCCAAATTCATTGCATATGCACAGCTGTTGTTGTTAAAGAAATGGGCAGCTATGGACCTTCCCTACACCTGTCCTGCACATCCCGAGCTTGTTTACCTACTGTGTGTCCCTCTTTGTGCCCCCTTTTTCACCACTTTCCTATCTCCCCATTTTCTTTTCTTTAAAAGAAATTAGCGCCGGGGTTAACGGGAGTAAGCAGTTTTAAGCAGTAGTTAGTGGGTTTGCACCAGTGTTCGCATGTGTGCGCTTAGCTAAGCATCGCTAAGCATCATGCAAACCCGCACAAACCCATTTACAACTGCTTAAAATTGCCTTAGTCACTGTGTATGACAGGGCCCTTGTACTGCTCAGCAGCAAAATAAAATACCCTTGTCAGTCTCAAACACCACACCTTGGACTCACCAGTCTGCATGAAGTACCACTAAGCCACAGCAGATATACAATAACTTGGTGCTGTAAGAAATATAGCATGCATTACAATGAGTGAATGTAAAGGGAAAATAGGAAAGCCACAGGAATACATTGCAATAACTACAGTTGTAGGCCAGTTAATTCTCTAATTCAAAAAGAAAGTACATACTCCCATGTATCCAGTGTTAGCATTAGGATGTGTGAGTAAACCTACACACTGAGAGGAGTGCCCTGCAAGAAGCAACAGTCAGGTTTCAGTACAACATGCATATCACTGGTTACAACCCTAGCTTCAGATATGAGACATATACCAATCTTCTGACTGAGACAACAGTGTCCACAGCAAACAAGCATGGGCCCCACCTTGCACAACTGAAAGGGCTACACCTACCTAACCTAGCATTTTATAGCAGTGTCCTGCAATCAAATTGAGTACTGCAATTACCACACAGCAGGCTGCATGCAATTACTAAATGGTAGGCACCAATTGGTGCAGAGGCCATCACATACACATGTGCAGATACCTAGAAAAGCAGCCTGTACTTGCTTTCCACACATGCAATAATATAATTGCACCAACAGAGAGAGAGAGAGAGAGACAGACAGACAGAGGCAGGCAGACAGACAGACAGATGGAGACAAACAGGCTGTAAGAGACAGACACTGAAAAGAAAGACCAATGCACAGAGGAAACCAAAACAAAAAAAAAAAAACAACAAAGCAACATCTACAACAGACGGAAGTGAGGAATACAAAGGTTAGGTATGTAACAGAAATGTATTTGCAGGCATCCGAATGATGTGTCTGAAGGGTACTCTACATACTGTGAATCATCCATATGTGGCAGCAGTCCGTATCTATATGTATATGCACATGTGCATAGGGCAAGGGACATACTGCAACTGTTAGTGAAGGCTGGACATATATATGTTGTTGAAGGTTGCTATGTGCACAAATGTATGCAGGTTGTAGTATGTGGCATTGCAGACAGCAAGCAGTGCCGGTATATGTCATGTGGTGGTTAAATGCTGTGGGACTGAGCTACAGGCAGTGAGGCCTGCTACAGCTATACGGCCTGAGGACAGCAAAACACATTCTGCACAACACTGTGCAATATTATTACATAACCGTATGTCTCACAACTGTTGCATAATTGACATCCCCACCATGAAAGGTGTGCAGTATATGTGCCTATATGTGCATCTATATGTACAGCAATGGATGTACAATGGATGTATACATGTATGTGTATATATATATATATATATATATATATATATATATATATGTGTGTGTGTGTGTGTGTGTGTGTGTGTGTGTGTGTGTGTGTGTGTATATATATATATATATATATATCTAGATAGATATATTGATATATAGATATAGATATATATACAAATATAGATATATAGATATGGATATATATATAGATATATACATATATAGATATATATATACATATATAGATATATATATATATATATATATATATATATATATATATATATATAGATATATATGGATATATATAGATATATATAGATATATATGGATATATATAGATATATATAGATATATATAGATATATATGGATATATATGGATATGTATAGATATGTATAGATATGTATAGATATGTATTGATATGTATAGCTATGTATAGATATGTATAGATATGTATTGATATGTATAGCTATGTATAGATATGTATAGCTATGTATAGATATGTATATATATATATATATATATATATATATATATATATATATATATATCTAGAGATAGAGAGAGGGAGAGACGGGGTCATATGTACTGCAACAGGTGCCTGTTGACCAAGGGCATGGACTGAACACCAGTGTTGGTACTGCAGTGCCGTACCCCATTCCAAAACACTTTACCCAGTAACTACCACATAGGTGGTAGCCTGCCTAACACTGAAGGTGTCAGAAGGGAACATGGGACACAGGTGGACAGTAGCCTCCCTTTTGATAATCACAGTGCCACACTAGTCTTGTAATCTGTCTGCGTGGTACGTGTCATCACAAAAGGTGTGTCATCTAGGGAAATATAGGCAGTGTTCCCCTCTACTCATCACAATGCCCCATGCGGTATGTACCTCACATGACAACTACAGCAAGTGGAAAGGCCACAGACATACCTCACAAAGAATAATATTGCCCTCAAACACATGCCCTATGCAGACTGACTCACAAAACCACAGGTAGAGTGCATTGCATACCGCCCACCCAGAGGTTACCTCTGCCAGACATACAGAGGTATGTCACACCCATAGCAGTCGGCCAACCACCATGTCAACACCTCACAATCCCTATGGGCTACATGACCTAGGGCCCTAATCCTCGCCATAACACTAAACAGCACATGCTGGAGGTACAGATTCCTATCCACAAATATGCCATACTCTGGACTAAACCACCCAGCATTAACAAACAAGGCTCCTCATTAGCAGATGTCATACATACCCCTGATGATTGTTTGGGAGATAGGTAATATGCCCTGGGAGTCACCTCTGTGTGTCCGGTTGACAGGAGCATGTGAAATTACATTACATGTGTGTCAAAGGCCAGGGTAGCATATGGCTAGGCTGCTCTAGGCCCTAGGGCCAATAGCGTATTACCTACCTATGACACAATGCACACACACATGTACTCAGTGCAATACCTGCTATGTGAGGTGGAATGAGTGTGACAGTGAATGTGTGCAAGGTCTGTAAAGGTGTGATAGCTTAGTGTGAGGTTGTTTCTGTCATGGTAATTTGTGTCCTAGGTGTGAGACCAGAGAAAGATGTGTCAGTTATTGGGATGCAGACATAGTAGGATGGCATATGTTGTGACGTAGTTCCTTGTGTACGACTGTGGTGTCCCATTGTAGGCTGAAGCAATACATGTATGCTCAGTAAGTGGTACTGCTGGTGAATCCAGCTCACATATGAACTGTTGTACTACCTGAAGTTGTAGGCCTAAACAGCACACTATGGTGTATGTTCACATTCCCTGGTAACACTGTCTTATGTGTTTCCTGTAGTTTGCACAGATTACATACCTCAGGCATAGGTATCTGTAAGTAGGGGCACACAGTACTGTAAGATACACAGGTAATGCTCATCTGTGTCGGCATACATTTGTGAGTTGTATGTATGTCTGATGTGTGTGTAATGATGCATGTACCATGCCCACAATCACATGTGTGTTACAGGGTATGTGTGTGTACCTAGCAACATGTATACTCTGTTACAGCAGTATGCCAGCTATATTAACAACCGTGCACATATGTTAGGTAGGGGTATGGCATCAATGACTAGGGTGGTTTACTGGTAATACTGTAAATGTACTTTACATTCATTGCATTGGATGACATATTTCTTCATGCATTAGCTTGATATATACCCCTGTGGCAAGGTTGTGCATTGTATCCCAAACAGTGTGCTGAGTACTGGTGTATACTGGTTTGTTATATGGAGTGTGGCAGGCACTGTCAGCCAGTTGTGGGCTGAGCACTGATATGTGGTATTGAACGTGTGTATCCTCTGACAGACAAACAGATGCTATATATGGCAGTTAAGTGATATCTGTACTTAATAATGTTGTGTGCCACATGACTTCCTCGCACATATTGTTTAATTGTCTTCCAGGGCTATGGCTCATCAACGCAATCCATCCTATACAGCTGTGGAGGAACAGGAAATACATAACAGCCTGGTGCAGCACTATACATTGCTGTTTTCCAGTGCCAGCCAGCACCAGCATGAGCGTACTGCACTGTGGCAAGATCCTGTTCATCGGGTAAATGACATAGGCATGCATAACTGGACATATAAACAGGTACGCCATCACTGCAGTGATTTAATTAGACATGTCCGGCGGCATGCGTCTGATATCCATAGACAACAGCTTGCCACAGGTGGTGGGGCGGCCATACATCCCCCCCTCACCAGAGTGGAGGAGCTGCTCCTAAGCATGGTGGCTCCTGGCCTACAGCAGCAACAGCATCACACATGTGTCATCATGGAGGCCGGAGCCACCCAGCATGATGACATGGAGCGTGCAGGTAATATGCCCTAGCTGTAGACTACTGTTACCTGTATTGTTAAAATATGCATATGTGAGATGTGTACTGTGTGTTCAGCAGTTGTGCTGCCTATTGTGTGCAATACTGATATTTGGAATAATATCTGTACACTTGTGACTGTTGACTGTTGTTCTACTGTAGTTTAGCACACTCACAGTAGCAATGCCACAGTTGTGGCCACTGACAAACTGTATCATATTTTTGTAGGTCCCTCTGGTGTGACAGCAGGGCAGACGATACATGCTGGTGAGTGTGTTAACACTTTAATATTGGTAATGACATGTGCATGTCATAGGTGAGGTGTAGGCCATGTACACGTAACACACCTACGCATAATGCATGCTGTGCATGTTTGCTGTGAGACATTAAACAATTCAGTAAAGTCAGTAGCTGCCTCAATCACATGCAATGCACAGAGCAGCAGACACATTTGTGGCAACACTGTACTGCACATTGGATATGCATAGTTGCTACAGCTGTACACAACAGAACACGTTTATCATACGCAGGACACAAAAACATGCTACATTTGGCATTACCACACACCCGCTGTAAGGTCAGACTTCAGTATCCCACATGTCATGCACACACACATGATGTACCTCAGGGGTAGAGGCCTATCATGGGGCTGTGCAACACTCTTCAACACATAACACAGTCATGTTGGCAATGCTCCCTATCGGGCACCTCACACACCCATGTACAAAGTGGCTGTGAAATTGTGAACATAGCCACAGCACTGCAGTTCAGGTACAGCATGCTAGGCGTTGGTCTTGCACACATTAGTAGCTATGAGTGATCACAAGATGCATGATGATGATGGCACAGGGTCCTACACCCCATCCAGTTACAGTGACCACAGTACTACTCATAGCAGTCATTGTTGTGCACCTCAGTGTTGTGTGTGTGCAAACATATGCACCTGTACACAATATGCATAGCATGTTGTGTGTGTGCTTACATATGCCAGTATACACAATATGCACAGCAGTCGCCATCCGAACAAAGTGTCACATATATGTCCTGGAATGCTAGTGGGTGTATAGGTCACATGACACACATTGGGTATATGTGGTGCTTAATGTTGCAGTCATGTAGCATGCCATGCCATGGCTGGCACCAACATATCTGTAATATGTCCCACACTCACCATAACCACTGTACACTGGCCATATCAAGTATTAGGATTCCTTCACGTCAACATGCACCACTCATCCCGTGTGTGTACATAGCATGCATGTGCTACACCTGTGGCCACTATTATCTGCTATGGACACAGACACTGTACTCAGACATGGAAATCTATGTGTCACACAGATAACACATGCAGCCATGCCGTGTATACCTGTGAGTGATGGTGCACAGGGCATTGCAGAGCTGATAATACTTGCACAGCAATGTTGTGTCCAGGTACACATTGTGTTCCAGGGTGTAGCCAATCACTGAACAACTACACAGTTGCATCAAAGCCATGTACACTGCCATGAAATAGGGGCGCCTACACTTGCACTGCATGGTCTTGTGCAACACATATTCTGCATGCTGACACGTGTGTGGTGACTGTTTGCCTTGTGATACTGGCACCCACCTTCACCCATTATAGAGTATGTGTTGGATTGCTGGTGTGTGTGTATGTGCTGTAGTGAGGAGTGTATATGTGTGCATGTGTGCATGTGTTCATGTGTGCATGTGTGCATGTGTTCATGTGTGCATGTGTGCATGTGTGCATGCATCATGTGCAGACTGTAAAGTGTGTTTCCTGTCTTCCTCTCACAGGTGCTGAGTTAGGGGTGGCCGAAAGCAGCAGAGAACCTGAAGCCACTGCCATGATTAGTGGTGATGATGATACATGTATTCTGGCACAGGAAGGTTTGACAGGGTCTGTCGTTGGTCCGCCAATCGACAGTACACAGCGTTCAACCCCATCTATGCGCATACTCATACTGACAATACATCCCTCATCACCAATGGCCATAGGCGAGGGACAGCATATAGTTGGCATTGACTAGGAGAGTGTGGTACCCATGACACTTGCATCCCCTCACAGCAGCCATAGAAGGATTCCTGGAATGGTACCACATAGGCAGAGGTCCAGGGGTTCTCGGGGGAGCACCGCTGGTCGTATTGCCCCTGGCAGACATGCCCTCACAGGTCTTACAATGTTCAGTATGTTCCGGGCTGTAATGCAGGCTCAGGCACGTATGGAACGGTACACCAGACAGAGACTTAGGGAGCAGAGGGCCCATTACTCCGCTATCAATGGCAGCATCCATGACCTTGCCGGTGCCATCTGGAATTACACCGAGGTCATTGATAGATGTTGGGGGGGGCAGTAGATGCCCTCCACAATATGTCTTCCATGAGCCAGGACCGTGCGGGACGGTTGCGACATTGACGCAGATGCATGCCAGCAACAGCTGGCAGTGGTCGCAGACAGCCCACAGTTCACAGCCGCTCCCGTAGTGGCAGTTCCAGCCCCCGCCATGCTGGGGCTGACCTGTCCATTGACCGTCCCAGTGGACCACATGCATGTGGCTCTGGCCAGTCCCAGCAGGGATGTGGGTCCAGTCATCATACCTCTGCCTCTGATGACAGTACCCAGTCGGGGTTGGTATCCGATACTGTCCGTAGCACCCCTGCTAGGCACAGGTACTGTGTCCGTGGCCAGAGACAGTGATCTGTACAGCCTAGCAGGTACAGTCTGTGGCTGTCCCACAAACTACCATATATGGCAGCCACATGGTGGAGCTGTGTGCATGCAGACACACACACACATTAACCAAACAACTAGGGCTCACACATACCCACACACATTACATCAACATTGGCCCATGCTGTACTGTTGTCCCTCACACACACACACACACACACACACACACACACACACACACACACACACACACACACACACACACACACACACACACACACACACACACACACACACACACAAAGACATGTCGATTGGATGGGTCAATGTCAGGCTCTGGCAAACAACAACACACCCTGTGCATATGATGATATCTGTGTCACCTCCTGTCATCTGTAACATTGATGCAGGAACAGGCTAACATGGTGCTGATGCACAGGGTGACATTATAGCAGTGTAGCAATATTAGCAAGTTGTCAACAGGAAAGTGTAATGGCATCCTTGTAGGTATGTCTGAGCAGGCATTATGCATCACAGCTCTGATTGTCAATGTAGCATTGTTTACACCACTGTTAGGTCTGAGTATGTATTGTCCACCCATGTGTTACTTGGCTGAAGTGTAATGTGTTGCCAGCATGTGTTAGTGAGTGGACAGTACATGTGTGATGTGTGCAGTACAGATTAGCAAGTGTACATCTGTGAACATGGTGGGTACGCACTGTCTGCATGTACGTGCATGGTGGACACATGGAATGTGTGGCATGCCCTGTTGTACACATTGTTAACATCTCATAGTAACTTTCAATGGCCAGTATGCATTCTACTACAGTTATGTACTAACATGGGTCCACATGTGTGTATGACATGGGTTGACACTATGCTGTGGGTGATACTGTTAATATCTGTCAATGATTTGCGGTCTGGTAGTATACACAACTTCAACAGCATGACTATAAGCAATCATTGGATGATGTCCTGACAAATGACACACAGTTGTAGGGAACTCAGTAACAGTTGGATCTTTCCGGTACTATACTTTAACACTAACCAGTGGTATTGACCACCACCCATTCCTGGGACCACACCTGTTTGGCATATAGCCCCCTTAGATACATGCAAACACACTAGGGATGTGTCCATCCAAATCTGGAAATGCATGCATTGGCCTACAATGCATTCCCTGGATGGGACGCATATCCTACACAAGGGTATCATACAGACAGACACCTGTTGTCTGATACATGCTGTATAGCAGTAAGCTGGCTATGGCATAGTCATCCGCATTTACTATACATACTATCCCGTCAGTATCACATCGATGGTAGACCTCAACATGTATGTTGGGTACCAATGTGTACATACAGCCTCGTGTTATGTCATGTGTCCCTTGGTATCCACATATCCATAGGCATTGTGGAGTCCCTCGATGTATCACATAAGACATTAGAGGTCCGAATGCATATCCACAAGGCAGTTGTACACCTATACCGACTGTCCATTATTGTCAGTCGTTGTTGTGTATGAACATGTCTGACATATACCCCAGGCATATACCCTCACTCACACTACTCTTTAGTAACTGTCATGGGTGTGTGTGGCACAGATGACCTTGGCCACAGATCACAACAGTGGACGGCCTTGTCACATACATACATATGTGACCTACGATCTGAGAAGCAGCGGCACAACCTGTCAATGGAAACAGATGTATTCATGTAGTATGCAGGCTTCACACCTATGTACTGATTGAGGGGACATGTACACATATATATTTGCCATGCAGATACCTGATGTGTGCAATGCACTTACTGTTTTAATCATAATATGTCCTACCATAGTAAAACCAAAACCCACATGACATTGACACACACACTGTCAGTGTTTTCAGGATTCAAACCCCTACCTAACTATGTTATGATACTAGAAAGAGACACATTAACACGACATGCTATATGCTTTACTGGCTGGTTTCCCTTCTCCTGCTGTATTTGTAGGATGGTGACATCATCAGACTTTCCAAAGAGGAATGTACCTCTTTTAGTGAGTCTTCCCAGTCCCCAAAAAGGGCATTCCTCTCAAAGGAAACTGTACACATACACCCCCCCCCACACACACACAGTCAGTGTTTGCAGGATTCAACCCCCTACCTAACTATGTTATGATACTAGAGAGAAATGCATTAACACAGCGTGCTATTTGCTTTACTGGCTGGTTTCCCTTATCCAGCTGTATGTATAGGATGGTGACATCATCAGACTGGACATGGTGATGTGTGTACACTTTGTTTTATGCCATTCCAGGAATGGTCCATGTGGGTCAGCAGGTGTCAACAGCTTGAACAGGACCTCATAATCCTTACCTTGTGTGATCTATCTGTGGACACATTGACATTCCTTCATATGTCAACACATATTTATGCACAGCTTGTTGGTTTTGTGGATACTACATGTGACTGGGATGTTGATAAAGGGCTATTCAAAGCCTATGTGAGACATGTGTAGCTGTGTTCAGTGATGTATGTCCTGGGTGGCTGCCTTGCAAACAGTCTAGCATGTTTGGGAACCATGATCTGCACATGAACATACCACAGTTGGTAGGGTTGTGTGTATGTCAGCTTCCAATAGCTCTGTTTATGACTTCAACCATGATGGACTCCATGACCTTGCAGATCAGACTTCATAGGCATACTGGACTGTACTTCCCATGATGTGTTGTGCAGCAACACTTGTGGGGAGTGCCATATGTTGCTGTAACACATTCAATGGTTCCACATCCTGTGTAGGGGGTGAGGCTCAGCTGACTGTTCAGGTGCAGGATCTGTTTGTTCTGTAGTTTATGCGTGACACATATTGGGAATCAATGTATTCCACTTGCTGCCATGCTTTTGGCATTGGGGGTAGCTGCTCATCCATTCTACATGTGATATCTCCTGGTATGATGATATGGACTATTGTCAGTGGAAGGTGGGTATGTATATATGGGCCTGTCTGTCAGGATGTCGGCATTGCAGTCAGGTACAGTTGGCCCTGACTCAGGTCATATATGGGTGTACATTGCTATTCATGACATAGCCGAAGGTGGTGTCATGATTCAGTCTGGACTCCTTCTCAGCTACTCTTTACAAAACACCAATGAACCTGAGCACTAATCCCTGTTATACTCTTTTACACACTTAATACCCTACTGATCCTTTGTGATCAGGCTACAGAGTATGTCATCATAATATCCTGGCATGTCCAGGGGTCGGTTTCGTGTGTACTCTCCAGTCCAGCTGGTGAATATTGTGATGTTGACACAATGTCACATCTGCCTCATGTATACAGACAACCCTCTCCTCCTCCCGACAAACTCAGATATATGTGTGAGATGCACCTATATAGACATACAGGGTGCTGAACTCTCTCGACCCATGACTGGCACAGTCTATCAGGTGGTGAAGGTAACCACACACACCACATATCAGTCTCACATATCCTCTAGCGACAGCACTCAAACCACATTATCACACATAGACATACTCAGATGCTGTAAATGAACTCTGCCTAAGCAGCAGAGACCTCCAAAGCAGACACAGACACATCTGCTACCCCACAACAATAACCACATATCACATAGTTCACAATGTCAGTGTGCCACACAGGCACTGCCCTTCGGGCTAAACAACACACCTAATACACTTGTAATAGGCAACACTTATTGTCAGACACACTGACGTACCACTCACCAGCCCAAACAAGGGAATAGTCACTTTGGGCTGTCTGTCGGGTGCCAGGATCTGCCACATAACACATGCAGTCAGGATTCTCCAAAGTAAGTACAGGACTGGCACCATCATTGTCCATGCTGGTGTGTAAAACCTCAGACGTTACTCCCTGGACCACATGACATGATACATGGAGGAACACTCTGATCATGTAGCCCAGGCCAGTATGACCCTGACCTTGTCTAGCATCTTACACCCACCAATTATGATGTCACTATATACAGACAAACATATCACGTTTAACAGTTGGCTAACAAATTGGTGTCATTCATAGGGGATGCAGTGTCTGTCAGCCTGTGGTGACATGCTCAACATGCCATGTAGCTTCACTATGGACAGCTTGCACCTGTCACCCTTGGACCTTTGAATGCTGGCTAAGGCTCTTGCTACCACCATAGTGCCTTTCTTAAGCAGGGCTCAAAAGACAAACCCACCTCCATAGACATTACAGGTTAAATGAAACTAAGGGTAATGCTGCTCAACACCAGATGTGTTACCCTCATATTGCAGCCACTCAGGACTCTCCTCAGTATGGAGGATAGCGATATCTGTGCACTAACAGATGCCTGGTTCAGGCTCACTTATGCACAACAGCACTACCAGGTTGTATTTCATAGCTTTCTGACCACAAGACTTGGAACAGACAACACAACTAGGGGGAGTATGCATATACATCACAGATACACACACCTCTGGGTTAGTAGCACTGCACAAAGCATGACAGACCATACATATATAACTACCATTGTGCAAAACTGCCTTTCAGTTTGTTGCCTGCTACAGACCACCCTCCCAAACTCAGGAACCATACTCGGCTTTCATGGGAACTATGAAGAATATGAAGGTCTCCACAAACACCATTATATTGGGTGACTTCAAATACACAGATATTGACTGGGGATACTACTCAAGCCCCAACACCCTCACCCAACAGTCGCTATAATTTGTAGACTCATATGCTATGGCACAACCAGTCAGCACAGCCACAAGAGGGAATACATATTGGACCTGATCATCACCATCATGGGGACTCTATGTTCCACACCAGCGATATACCCCTCATTGGTAAGGTCAGAACATAAATGTATCTCACTGGACATACATATACCCTCCACACACCTATCTGGGTAATCTTGGTGAACTTCTCATGAGCCAACGTCTCACTTCACCAAAGCAAGGTGGTATCCTTCAGAGACCCTGAGACAGTGGCAAATACTGCTCAGACTGCTAAATCCTTTACATGCACATTCTATGGACACCTAGTGGACTGCATGGATTGTGCTATCCCAAATAACAACAGGACTCACTCCTCCAATGGCAGGGGACCTGTCTGGTAGATCCCAGCCATTAATAAGCTGTACAACGTCAGGAGGAAGCTACTACATGATAGAGCACAATCCCAGACAGGGAAGGCATCTGTGATCTGTACTAGCAGACAGCTATGATTACTCATGAACTCTTCTAAGGGCCGCTTCTACTGGACAATTGCACCAGACACATAGGACTATCACATGGCCTTCTTCAGTTATGTCAGGAACCTGGGTGGACACTCACTGATATGCTGTGAGTTACTGCATACTGACTAAACTTACCCTGAACCCACTGGCATTGCCAACATCCTGGCAAACAGGTTCAGTGCAGATGTCTCCCCCCCATCCCCCCTAAGGAGCAACTATCCATCCCAACAGAGTGTAACCTCCCTGACATCACACAGTAATGGGTGAGTGCTGCCCTCCCCAAAGCGTATATCACAGCATCAATGGGACCAGACAGTGTCCCGGCCTGCATCTTACACGAGCTTCATGACAGACGTAACCCTTACATTACAGCACTGTTCAATATCGGAGTTACTACAGGATATGTACCCAAGAAATGGCGTACAGTGACAGTGGTCCCACTCCACAGAGTTGGTGCCACAATGGACCACAAACAATATTGCCCTATAAGCCTAACTAGCCTGTTCTGCAAACCTATGGAGCGTATTGTCATGGGACTCATACACATAGACATCGGAAACCTACAGACGCTGTGTCCTACACATTTCAGCATTGTTGTGGGCAGATCTTGCCTCTTGAACCTGTTTGTATTCTTTAAACAGTTAACAGGTCCATCGACATAGGGACGGTTGTCCACACAGCCTACCTGAACCTTGCAAAACCCTTCAACACAATAACCCACTGGGCCATTATGCATAGGCTCACCAGCATCAATATGGACACATATCTCACACGATGGATTGCTACCTGGATCAGGGATAGCTCCCACATGGTCAGAATTGCAAGTGCCATGTCTGATTATACACCAGTTACACGTGGCATCCCACACGGCTCGGTCCTGGGACCTCTCTTGTTCAGTATATATTTGTCTGACATACAGGCTACCACAGGGGGAATATGGCTGACCATGTTCGCACTTCACTGCAAACTGGGTGCCATAATCAACTCTCCAGCTGCCACATGCATACTCAAACAGGGTCTCACAGAGATGGATGACTGGTGCCTGAGCCATGGCCTACAGATAAATGCCATTAGTTGCATAGTCATCCCCTTTGGGAATAACAACATGCCCACACATTACCACATAGATAGTACTCCATTACATACGGTAGGAGTTGTTAGGGGTTTGGGGACATGAGTTGTTCGTACTGTCGCCTTTGACAATCACATTGCCAAAGTGGTTGGACAGACCTTCTATATAGGCCACCTTATCCCATATGGTTTCACATCTAGATCGAGTGAGGTCATTGTGCCCCTATACTCATCACAACCATGCTTGATTACAATGCCACATTTGGGGTGTACGTTGCCCAACACCTGCAGCAACTGTACTGGCCACAGACGTTCCTCACCAAGCAGATCTAGGGACTCTCATGGATGCCCTGCACAGTTCGGATGCAGTAACACCAGCTCTACTCAGTCGCTTACCACCTACTTGGATATGATGTGTGCCTGTTCTTTACTGATATACCCAACTCAGAATTACTGGACATGCTCCACCTCAGGATATCCGACTCCCTTGGAGCTACACACTCCAGGGACATATACCTCAGCACAGATGTTAATAGGACATGCTGGAGGGACAGATTCTTATCCCAGAGGCTCCACTCACTCTGGAGTGTAATCCCAGTTTCACACAGGCAGAGCCACCCACTGACCACCTACAGGAGACATCTTGATGACTGTATGGGTGATCGTATGTTTCCCCTAGGATATCTTCTGTGTCCCTGCTAGACAGAGGCACACTAGCCTAAATGTACATGGGCTATCTTTTGTGACCTACTATTTACACGCACAATGTAGTAATCTGACAGGGTTGCGAATGCCAAACACACTCTGGCTAGGCTTGTACATGCCCTAGGGCAGATAGCCTAGTATCGACCTCTGAACCTATGCTAATGTTCGGGATGCACAATGTTTATTGCTGATACTGTTTGCAGGTCTTTATCGTCTTTGCTTTACCAGTTTCTATGAACAACTTAGGTATCTGCAGAACATATTTGATTATGACAGGGTTCCATTATATTATATATGTGTCTGTTGTCATATAACTGTGTACACAGGGTGGATTGCTGGATAGTGAGAGGTTTCTGGGTTAACACATGCAACTGCCAGATATGTGTGACCCACTGCTGTACTCAGACATGGCCTAAGTGTGTGATCATGCCCAGTTCAGGCTTTCCATATTTTGTTGCCTGACATTTGTCTCATTTATTCAAGTGTGTGAGCATGCCCAGTGTGACCTTTCAGTATGTTGCTATCTGAGGTGCACTACATTTGTTGATGTGTGTGAACATGACCAATATTAACATTTATACTGTGTGTGTTGGAAGTCGGGTTCTGTTCTTACTGCAGGACTCACCTTTGTGTCATAACTCGACAGGGATTATGCTGTGCCTGCAGGGATTCCATGAGATACATTGCATAGACTTATCAACATTCCTTCATACAGGCTGACCACTGCAATACTGTCATGGTTTAGTGGTTCAGTACTTTAACTGCTTTATATTTTCATACTGAGCAGACCAGACTGCTTAAGGGCCAGTTAAGCAAATATGAGCATGTTGGCTTTTGTTCAGCTATGCCCTACTTAGACCAGGCTTGTCTGACATTGCTCAATATTTACCAACATTGCTGGACGTTGCCCAGTATTACTCAACATTGACCACAGTTGTGCTAGTTGGTGTGTGCAATTTTGTTTGCATATACTACATGGTGGTAAATGCTGTTTAGCACTGTTTTATATTGCTTAACACATGGCAATCATGCCTCAGGTGGTGCTGCAGGGCTGCCTATGTCGGATGCACATACTACACTCCCTGTACATGTTTGAAAGCAAGTAGTGTCAACTTAGGCATCCCTTTTACTATATGTGGAAGTCAGAGAGAAGTATAATTTCCAGAGTTCCTACTGAGCCAGTGTATGTGCTATGCGTTGCCTCTTTGCCAAGGCCAAAGCATACTGGGCATGCCTCCTTCTGCCTACTGGGGCAGGCTCAGGATGTTCCTCCTCCGAGTCACGCTCTGCCTGTGATGGCCTTGGCAATGGTGGGGGGCTGTTTGGCCCAGGCCTATGCTGGTCCTGCTGCAGCTGTTTTCGCAGGATCATATTATGTAGCATAGCACATACTATGACAACTTGGGTACATGTAGTTGTTGAGTACTGCAAGGTTCCACGAGATATGTCCAGGCACCGGAACCGTGACTTGAGCAGCCCAAACACACACTCGATTACATTACGTGTTTGTGCATGTGCCTCATTATGGCGTTCCTGTTCAGGTGTGTGTGCGTTTCTGATGGGTGTCATCAGCCACGGCTCCAGTGCATAGCCAGCATCCCCCACTAGGTGACCATGTGGGATGTCCCCATTGGCAAATGTCTGGTACAGCTGCGTCAGATGCCAGATATGGGAATCATGGTAGCTTCCAGGACAGCCAGCACACACTTTCAGTATTATGCCCTGGGCATCACACACAACCTGGCAGTTGATGGAAGGGAAGCCCTTGCGGTTGAAGTAGTCCCTACCCCGCTCGCCGGCTGGTGCTTTGATGCATATGTGCGTGCAGTCTATTGCACCCACTACCTCAGGGTATTCCGCTATTTGCTGGAAGAGATGCATATTGCTGGCCAATACCTCACGGGAAATGGGGAAATATACATGATCACCAACATGTGCTGACATGGCATCCAGGAACTGGTGCAGTACCCTGGATGCTGATGCCTGTGATATCCCCATCATATCACCGGTTGGTCTCCTGAAGGTACCTGTTGCTAATATTCTTAGGCCAACACATACCTTGGTTTCCACTGGGATGGTTCCCCTCTGTTGGTTCTGTGTGTGAGGCGTGGCCTGCACAGCTCAACAATTTGCTGCAGGAGGTCTCACTCTAAAGCACTCCACTATCTCCAACTCATGTAGCCCCTGGTAGGTTACCCTGGGCCTGTACACTCTTCTCCGTCTCCTCACTGTGGGTTGTCCAGCAGCATTTCCATTGTCACCACCCTCAGCATTTTGCATACGTCACCTTATAACAGCAATGGCAGCCCCTAACATTTCTTTGTCTCAGTAAAGCTTTTTCAGTTTTCACTTCTATTAGCTTACTGCAGTGTCTGTTGTGAGAAACATAATGGACTGTTGTTTGCAGAGTTTTAAGTGCTAGGCTGGGCTGGGCTAGTGTACTGCCTGTGTAATTGCCTGATTCTGATTGTTTTCACCTGCTAGCTCTGCTAGTACTCCCTGGTAGCTTCCTACTATTTGTTGTGCTTCCTTTTTCCTTTCTGTTTCCTCGGGGGGGGCAGTGCCGCGCACACAAGCACAAACATGCTCACAGCAGCTCACACGCGCGCACACATGCTTACACAGACTAAAACTTGCTTATTCGGGTTAAAACGGGCGCACACCAGCGCAAACATGCTTACAACTCTTTAAACAGCCTTATACATGCTTACTCCTTCTTAAACGCGCACACTCATGCTTACACGTGCACTCTGTCTTACTCAGGTTTACAGGTGCGCACACGCGCGCATACCTGCTCAGCAAGAAACGTTGGTGTTATCCATGGCATACACCTTTCATTTTTTGCCTTTACCTAGCCTACTTGTTGACACACCTCTTTCCATGATGTGTAAATGACAGCTGACACATGCCACTCTGTTTCAATGAGCTTCACTTCATTCATACATACCCCACTCATGATGTCACCTGTCTTCTACTCTGTTACTCCCCTTATCCTACTCCTACACTCCACTGACTGTGCTCATTTGCTATGTAAACTTGCGATTCACTATCCTAACCCTCCTTTGCATAGGATTCCCTACTAATGCTTGGTTACATCTCTTAGACTGAGCTTCCCCCCTTAGCAACCTCTACTCAGTGGCCATGTTGTTTTCAGCCTGCCATTCCCTTGCATTGTACATTAACAATTTAAGTAAGATCCATATTTGTGGGTTTTAATTTTTAGTTTTTTGTTTTTTTAGAGTGCAGCCCATTTGCGTGGTGCTGCGCTATGCTTAAACATCGGAAATCGAAGAAAAAAAATTTTTTTTTTTTCATATACTGCATCAGGAAACATTGCCAATGGCCATATATTTGGCCATTGGCATGCTTCCTGCACTGGATGCAACCTTTATTTGGAGCTGTCACGGCTCTGTTTTGCTATTTGCAGAATGGTACTCAGTTGTCAACTAAGTACATTTCTGCAAATAACACTGCTCTTACTGACAGATTCGGGTTTCCTGAATTGCAAATCTACCTCATTTGCATGCCTTTCGCCTGCAATTGAGGTCATTTGCATATCCCAGCCCTGCCTGCGTAAGAGCCGTTTTAGGAGCTCTCTTGCATGCCCCTGCTGGCTGTTCCTGGATCGCTCGTTGGACATGATGGCTGCATGGAGTCTTACGCTACTCTTAGACTCCGTGCAAGCCATCATGAATCCGGCCCATAAACTCCCAATACTGCTAAAACCACACTGAAGGAGCAAAAACCACTGTAAAATCGAGCATAAATCCAACGCTACTACTTGTTCTTTTAACTCATTTAACTAATTAATTGGTCATAGTCATGTGACACAGGATTCAAGGCTTTTAAAGTTTGGGATGATGTTTTTTTGTAATCTTTGGTCTGAGGAAGCAACCAGGGCTGGTTGCGAAAGCACTTACCTACAATAAAGAGCATTGGATTTATACTGGATTTTACAGTGGTTATTACTCCTTCAGTGTGGTTTTAGCAGTATTAGGAGTTTATGTTTTTTTCTGGAAATTCACAACATCAGTTCAATATAAATTGCATACATTATAATTAACTGAGTTGCCATATGTTGGCTGTTTTAATCTATAGTATAAATTATGTCCTGTTAAACTGTTGTTACACAGTCTTGATGATTAGGCTTCATCTGTAGAATATACATTTTTTCCCCTTTCTGCTCTACCCATCTACATACATGATATAGAGAGAAGGATATCTAACACCCAGGTAGTCTTGTTTTTATCTCCAGCCAGATTGGGGCCATAAGGGCAGGTGGCAAACTTATTTTCTTGTATTGGAGTTGTTTTTTTTTTCATTAGGAGTTTAGAACTTTGACAGCAAATTTTTCTTTACCATTCAGATACATAATAATACTAATGGAAACGTGTTATACTGTAGATAATTGTCCTTCGGCAGCTTAATTTGTGTTGATTTAAAAATGCACTTGCAGCTTCTTTTTTTCTGAGTTTGTTTTAATCTGCTGTGCAGCTTGATATATTCGAGAATGTTGTGTAACATATTTTTATACATTTCCAATGCAACTTTTGCTCGTAACAAAGAATCTAGCTAAGTGTAGGAATAAAGTAATAAAAAACAGCACAGCTGTGCAAAGGCCACTTTCTTAAAAAGAAAATAAACCACAAACCACCAATTAAAGTACTGTCCTAGACTTTGTATTATATAGTTTAGCATTTTCTTCTGTGAATTAAAAATAAGATTTCAAAAGAACCACAAAACAATCAGCAGCACCTCCTTATACACAGTTACAAGCAAGTTAGGTGTCAAACTTCCACCAGTTACAGTGTATCAGTATCCCTACAGCTGCTCAAGCATCAGTAGCACCAAAAAAAAGATAAAAGGCATAAAGCCGAAAATTGTTTTCCAGAGGAAATTGGTCTGAGTTCTAAGTGTGCATTTGCAATAATTTACTTGTTTTGGGAGATTTCTTCCTTTCTCGAGTTGATGTGAGCGTGGAGCTGGTGTCTATCTATCTATCTATCTATCTATCTATCTATCTATCTATCTATCTATCTATCTAGCTATCTATCTAGCTATCTAGCTATCTATGTAAAACTGTTTGGGGGGGGGGGGGGCTGCCCACTGCACAAAGCAATTAAAATCTATTGTTTCATCCTTCTGTGTTTCGAGCATTTTTTTCAACTTTTCAGTGCACTGGCTTTCATGCAGTCAGTATTTCATTGTAGAACCTGGTACATCTTAGTTAATTAAAAATATTCAATTCTTCTTCTTCTTCTTTCAGCTGCTCCCGTTAGGGTTCACCACAGCAGATCAACTGTTTCCATTTCTTCCTGTACTCTACATCTTGCTCTGTCACACCAACCACCTGCATGTCCTCTCTCACCACATCCATAAACCTTATCTTAGGCATCCTTCTTTTCCTGTTACCTGGCAGCTTCATCCTTAGCATCTTTTTCTCAATATACTCTGCATCCCTCCTCAGCACATGTCCAAACCAATGTAATCTTGCCTCTCTGGCTTTGTCTCCAAACTTTCCAACCCGGGCTGACCCTTTAGTATACTTATTCCTAATCCTGTCCATCCTCGTCACACCCAGTGCAAATCTTAACATCTTCAACTCTGCCACATCAAGCTCTGATTCCTGCCTTTTTGTCAATGCCACTGTCTCCAACCCATATAACATAGCTGGTCTCACTACCCTCTTGTAGACCTTCCCTTTCACTCTTACTGGTACTCTTCTGTCACAAATCACTCCTGACACTCTTCTCCACCCACTTCATCCTGCCTGTACTCTCTTCTTCACCTCTCTTCCACACTCACCATTACTCTGAATTGTTGATCCCAAGTACTTAAACTCATTCACCTTTGCCACCTCTACTCCCTGCATCCTCATCATTCCTCTATTCTCCCTCTCATTCACACACATATATTCTGTCTTAGTCCTGCTGACCTTCATTCCTCTTCTCTCTAGAGCATATCTCCACCTCTCCAGGGTCTCCTCCACCTGTTCCCTACTCTCACTACAGATCACAATGTCATCTGAAAACATCATAGTCCACGGGGACTCCTGTCTGATCTCGTCTGTCAACCTGTCCATCACACTGCAAATAAGAAAGGGCTCAGAGCTGATCCTTGATGTAATCCCACCTCCACCTTAAACGCATCCGTCACTCCCACCGCAGACCTCACCGCTGTCACACTACCCTCATACATATCCTGTACCACTCTTACATACTTCTCTGACACTCCCGACTTCCTCATACAATACCACAACTCCTCTCTAGGCACCCTGTCATATGCTTTCTCTAAATCCACAAAGACACAATGCAACTCCTTCTGACCTTCTCTGTACTTCTCTATCAACACTCTCAGAGCAAAGATCACAAATTGAATTAAAAATATTCAATACTGTATGAAATAATTGAGTAAAACCTTAGAAATATAAATTTGTAATATCATACTACAGATAAAGTACTATACCATTGTTAAAGCCGTCAGCAGTAACCCTCTATTAAAAGGCACAAATACTTAAACATTTAATACCAGTAAATAAAATTATAATTCAAAAATAGAGTAATGTCCAGCAATATATTTGGGTTCATATTAGAACGACGAAAAAGCATTTTGTCGAATGCGTTTTCGTCGACATGTGTAGGGTAAACAGGCAAAACACTGAAGCGGCTGTTCAGTGAAATCTTTCCCTGGGAAAGAAGTTGCTTGACTGCTTCGTTGCTTTGCCTGTTCTGGAGTGTAGTGTGGTCCCTTGTCTGGTATAGCTACCGAGCATGATTGTGCAACAGTTACTGACCTTAGGGTTAGGGTGCGGGTTAAGGTAAGTGCATATGTATGAAAGTGTTTATTTTTTTTTATTTTGCGTTAGATGGATGGTTGAGCTACGTATTTGTGTTTTTAGCTGTTTACTTTTGTTTTGGGGGGGGTAGGATTAGGGTTAAGGTAAGTGTGTTTGAGTTTGGAACTGTTTATGTAAATGTGCGAGAGTTACTGACCTTAGGGTTAGGGTGCGAGTTAAGGTAAGTGCATATGTTTTAAGATGTTTACTGGGGTTTTTTTTGTTAGATGTATGGTTGGGTTACGTGTATATGTGCATTTAGTTGTTTACTGTTTTTTTGGGGGGTATAATTAGGGTTAGGGTATGTGTGTATGTGCTTGGAAGGGTTTAATATTTTTTTTGGGGGTTGGAACAGCAATTTTTTTCCATAGGAAAGAAATCGCTCTTCTGTGGTTTTGACATTTTCAGCATTCACTGAATATGTGTCGATATAACACCGTTCGCTGTTTTCAGCGTTCGGTGTTATAATATGAACCCATATATTTATCTTAGATGTCTTAGTTTGAGAACAGTTTTTTTTATATTCAGATGTTTATTTATGCCAAATGGTCATCTACATTTAAATGCACCTGCCATTTTAATTATTTCTTTTCCAACAAGATGTTGACATCTCTACCTCTGACATCAAGTCTAAAAATGTTGATCACAGAGTATGCAAATTTCTTAAAATAGACATGTCCGGCTTTGTTTAAACAGCACAATGTTCAAATCTCATTTGCATATAGTATACACATGCTCATTTATGTGCTGCAATGTCTTCCTGGCGGACTCAACCACATGGAAGATGTCACAGGCTGAACACATATTAATGCAAGCAATACCATAGCGATTACAATTAAAGTGGTCATAGGCACCGCAGTTTCTCTTTACATGTTTAAGACCTAACCAAGGACCTTCTTGTTCTGTACATACAGTAAAAGAACACACATATATATATATATATATATATATATATATATATATATATATATATATATATATATATATATATATATATATAAAGGTACTTGTACGTTTGCTGCAAATATTAATCTCACATCTAGAGCTCTCACAGGAATAGTTTTGAGTTTAGAATGATTTTTTATAAATTAATTATATTTTTTCACCCATATTTCTATACACATAATTGTTGCCAGGTTGGATTTTTCGTTTATCTCAGAAATGTTTGTGATGTTAGATGTGTTAATCATATGGCCTAATATACATCTGTGAGTAACATTAAAATTGTTTATAGTTACCATCTTGATTTTGTGTTCTCTTATCAAACTTAAAATGGAAGAAAACCATTAACTTCAACAATAGCTGATTGTGTATCATGTTCTATAAAACCCTAAAAAACATGTGACTCAGAACTGCAATTCCATTTTCAAATTTATTGTCTTCAGTATTCAATCTTTATAATCTAATAAATTGCCATTTGCATATATTCCTTTTGACATTCTTTGAATGTCTTTGAATGATGACAGTTTTAATGCAGGAATTACTGCATACAGGCTTTCTATATATTTTAGACTTAAATAATTTTTCATTTTCATTGTATTGTATAAAATACTTATTACTTTTCTATCATGTGTGGCTTTACACTTTAAAAAAGATACACTATTGTTCAAAAAATTAAGAACTAATGGAATATCTGTGAACATGAGACCATTAAGTCCTTTGCTGTCCTTGCATGATGTATCAAAGTGGTTTAAAAGTATTACAGAGGCATACAAGGGTAAAAGGCTAAAATGGTTTTAATGTTCTGGGCAAAAGGCTAAAACAGTTTTACTGTTCTCAGATTAATTACAAAGTGTCACCCAATATAGACAAAGTTTAAAACAGTTCATAAAACACAAACAGGTAACAACAACACAAAAAGGAAGGATTAAGTCTGCAATAAACACAGGTATATTGTTGGACCCAAACCTGTGATGGTTTATAGAAAGGCCCCAAGCTTTAAGATGGTTTTAGAAAGGGTAGATAATACTAACTGGATAGGCAAGATGGTCAAATGTGAGAATTGTAATCAATTTAAATATATACTAGAAGGTTCTTCATTTTTGGTCACCGGTTTTGGATAGATTCACCTTAATCAAAGATTTGTATATAGTAGTAAGCATGTGGTTTATTTGGCACTATGTAATTCATGTCCAGCATTCTATACTGGAAAAAACAAAAGAACAATTAGGCAAAGGGTTTATGAACATTATTATGACATTAAGAAAGGTGATGACAACAATGCCTTAGTGATAGATATTAAATTGTATCCCACACACCGGTTTAAATTGTGCATTATCAATCAGGCAAAACTGGGTGTTTGGGGGGTGCTATTTATGATTATCTTGAGTTTTTAGAATTGAAATGGCAGTTAAAAACAAATGCCACTTAACCTCCGGGGTTGAATGAATATGTTTCCATCACCAGTATGTTAAAATTAAAAACCTGTTATTTTTTTATGATGCTGTTATACATATATAACAACAAAGGAGTGTTTTTATGTTTTTCTATTTTCTTTTATTCTCATTTTAACTAAGTTCATATAGTAAAATTACTTTGGGGATAGTAGGATGTTTTTTTAATTTTTTATACAATAGGGTTGATTTTCCATGTACACAACACCTAATGGGTAGATATAGTTATGTGTGATTCACTGGGTTGTGGCTCATCCTAGTTTTTTATATAGGTTTGTTAATTCTGTGAGGTGGTTTATACATATACAATTATTTATTATCCTTTAACCCTCGGGTATTTACAGGATTTAATGTTTTAAATGCATTAACTTTTATTAATGTGTTTTTCTTTAAGACTGTGCATTATATTTAATTAATTGGATAGTTGACTGGTAATTAAGTTGGGAAAAATGTGTATATAAGTGTTGATTTCCTCAGCATTATCTATTCTGATGAAGTCCTGTCACTTTGGGATGAAAGTGCTTAATTTTTTATTCTTAATAAAGCATTCTCAAAGCAGCACTCAACTCTACTTCAAAGTTTAAAACTGTTCTCATGTTATGAGCACAATACATGCACCCCATAGAGACAGATGTATTTTAGGTGCAGCACAGACAAGGGAAATGGTTAAACATTTCAAGGATGTCCTATCAATATAGTGACAATAAGTACAACAGGGAAGTACAGACATTGTGCTAAAAGTTATCAAGTTCTACAATATGGCTAACAGCATAAGCATCAAAAAAGTTTAAAGTGTATTGATCATATTTTGAAGCATCTTTGTTTTACAGTGAATTTAATTCACAGTTATACTCCTCATGTTAAAGTTGCAAGTGATTTTGCAAAATAAATAAATAAATAAAATTATACCATATTATTTCATTTTTTTTAGCTTCATTGTTTACTCACCTTTTCTCTATAGCCACACTTATGGAATAATGTCACAGTAAGTATTAGACAATGATTTTCATACACTTACAAAAGTTTCTTAGTAAACAAAAATGAACTTGTTTCTTTAGAAGAGCATCTTCTTATCCGTAATGTGGTTTCACTACTATACCATACTATCATGTATGATAGTTTTCAATGTAAGGTCTTTCACCTTGTTTTTGTAGGTAGTAAGAAACCTCTATTGATGCTTTTAACATTAAAAATACAGTAGCCCAGTAGCCTATACATCAGCCTAAGTAGTGAAGCATTTTGTTTTCAGTTTTTCATAATGCCATGGTAGTGTTTTTTACTTCCAATAAAAATTGCATTAGGCCATCCTTATCAACAAAAATTAAATGTAAAAACAGCCCACTTTTTGCATCAAAAAACTATATAATTTGGTAGTGCACATGGTAAGGACATTATATGTAACTTAAAGGGTATGTTACTTACACTTCCTTCCAAACATGGCCAGTACACTTTAACAATGCAGTGCATTGTGGTATAGTTGAGGACCAAGCACTCACTAGCTACTATACAGCATAAAAGAAGTGCTGATCAGCTCAACACGACTAAGCACAATGCTGCACAAGGCAGTGCAAGTCCATGTTATGTCTTATGGTTATTTGCAGCATTTAGAGCAAAGTCAAACTACTTATTGTATTAAAAATAACATAAGATAAGTCACTGTTAGTATTTATTTTTACTCTGGCTGAACATAATGCCTCAGGACAGTCCTCGAAAAATAGGGACAGATAATAATGTTATTTTTTTTTAATTTCAGACATACTATGTAATAAGTTTAACTGGGAGGTAAGCCTAGAAGATGAGCCATTTTTTTCAATTATTTTATTTATTTATTTACTTTTTGTTAGAGAATCTATTTAACTAGGCCTTCTTTAAAAAATAGAAGCTGAAAGGTGCATTCAGGAACAGTTTTACTTATTTTAAGAAGATGAAGAATGCAGTATTTACCTCTTCCGCTTAGGAAAACAGTAGTTATTTTATATTTAATAAACTTTAAAGTACATTTTACAAAACTTACATTATCAGTAGACATTTTATAGAATCCACATAAAAATCTGCTCTTTGTACTAATTGTTTACTGTAGTTTGAATTAACCTCTTTTAAAATACAACAGCCAGCACAAAAACGCAAATATCCAAATGTGTAATATGGATTTACAGTAATTATGGGTTTTTATGTCTCCATGCAGTCTTTACCAAATATAATGAGCACTACAAATGTAAAAAATAAATAAATTATCATCTTTCTGTGGGTTGGTCAAAGATGCCAGTCAATATGTTCCTTCCATTAAAAATAAAACCTTTTAACAGAATATGTTGCATACACCCTTGTCACCTTTTACTTTCAGAAGAATGCTGATTTGCTCATGTCCTTTAGGGAGAAAGAACTTAAAAATGTTAATATTCTTCCACTTTCACAGTTTTCTAAAGCAGTTTGAATTTCATGGCATTTTCTTTCTTGATACTTAGGCCCTCTAGCCTGTTCTTGTTCTTACTTCTGTCAAGTACTCTAAAATTATAATACTGTGCTTGTTTCATGAAAATATGTTTATTCCAGAAGGTAGTGATGACATCAATATAGAATTATGACTTCAGGGTATGAGAAGTATTGGAAACTAATACACATTAAAAGAAAGATTTAAGCATTATAAACCATCTTAACAATATAACATGTCAGAAAATACACATTTCTGAGGGTGGTGAGATAGATATGGCTGCATTTTTATAATTCCAAGTACATAGAAACAAACACTGCAGATTAAACCTGCCTTGTCACCTTCTGCTTACTTCTATACTTATGTAAGCTGCAGACAGAGTTACCATGGGGATTTTTAACAGAAACAAGACAGCCACACCCTTAAATGGTAAAAATGAGCTACTTTACCTTTTTGCCTTTGTTACTACATTAAACCCCACTGTTACAAAATTTGGTTACTTCTGTTTCAGGCTGTATTAGATACTTAAAGTTCATATGTTTATTAGTAGATTCTAGGTAATCAGCCCATCTGAAGCCTAGCAAATATAATCCATACTACTTGTCCCCTCTAACCATAAGAGATGGGAATTGGAGATTGGGGTGAATTTATTATGGATTCTGTAGCTGTACATGAATGTAAACAAATCTGAATAGCAGATCCAGTGCCTTATCACTGTCTACATGCCACTGATGATAGTGCGGCTGCTGTCATTAGTAGCCAAATATCCGAATAATAAGCCAGCCTCATAAGTGCAGTATGTAGTAGTCATTTGAGGTTGGTCTATGTCTGACAATTTGACATATTAATCACTAAAAAAAACTGTTGTGTTGACTCAGAGTGACACAGATACCTCCTTTTCCACCCACTGTATCCTCTACTAAACTCAGTACATTCCATCGTATTAAAGTCAGCTTTGTCTGTTCTCTGATTTTAAATAAATATTCAATACGGTCAGCTGGCAAATGGTGAGGAAAGTAAAGTGCTCAGAGCATACATACATAATAATATAATCTCCCAAATCACAGACACACTATTTATTTATTCCATTTGTTTAACGGGAAAGTCCAGCTATGCAAACAAGCCCCTTTCCAGCAGAGAGCCTGGGAGAAAAGTTTGATAAGAAATTATAACAGTAGTAGATATGCAACATACATACAGAATACTCAGGTAACATTTAGCAGCATTACATACAAAGCATCATGAGATCTATCTAGAGCAGTACTTAAACAATAAGCAAAAGTGCCTTTTGTGCCCACTCACTGTGTTTACCATTTCCACCGCTACCCTTCCCAGTAAAGCTGATGCTGGTGGTGCCCAGTTCTCTCCAGTATCAAATACATTCAGAAAATACAATCAGTTTATGCTGCTGAGGAACATCAACTGTCGTAGTGATAAAGCAAAGACAGCATGCACAGATATTCCTAAAGTGTTTACTGCATAATTAGACACAAAATATAAGCCCTCCATAACCACCCTAACTTTGCAAGGTCTTCCTTTAAATGTACTGGTCAAAGCAACCAGACAGTACATGGTCCTCACTCCCCAGACATCCATATATTGTCTTAAACAAGGAAACTGTCAATTGTTGTCTTAAACAAGGAAACTGTCCATTGTCTCTCACACCTCCTCTCAACCCTCCCAAGCCAGTTCCCATACCCATCCCTGACCCATACTTCCCTTATACAAACCTGCTGCATTGTCTTCCTCTCTGAACCAGAAGCAGTTTTCAGCTGCGAGTGATGGACTGTTTACTGACTGCAGGTTACCTGTGAAAGCAAATGCAGGTCACATTGGCTTCTCATTCAGTTACAGATCTCTTTTCCCTCAGACTTCAAAATCTCACTGACAGACATTTTGTTGTCTCACCACTAACACCAATGTAAGAATACTCGGCAGTCAGCTTCTATGAATCATTCACAAAAAAGTAGGTGATATCTTAGAAAAAAATGAGAATCCAGAAAAAAAACTATAAAAGTTTTAAATGTTAAGGTTGTACTAGAATGCTGATAAAACATAAAACTTAGTTTTTAAAACAATACATGTCCATATGTTTGCCAAAATAATTTTTATTGTTTTTAATATTTTTGGCTGGGATTTTCAAAATAGAACCATTACCTGAATTATCATCCTGTATTTGTACATCTTACATTGTAAATGGGATCTGTAGAAATTAATAAAAAATTATATTTAACAATGAAATTACACAAAGGCACAATACATTTACACAGAAGGGACCCTAAAATAAGTACCTTGAAAATTTTATACCAAAATAATTCTGCCTAATTAATAATCCATGGTGCACATCAATCAGTTATTTAAAATGGGTAACACTTTTTAAACATTATTTTTGGCAAATGCAAAACTCTGCCAAAATGTAACATTTTGATCTGAAATTGTAAACATACCATCCATGGAACAAAATCACATGAACTATCAAACTAAAATGCCATATGGCTCAAAAACATTACTTGTTTAAAAGTATTAAATGGAACTGCAGCAGCACATAGCAGTTTGACTGAAG